>NW_027507758.1:340240807-340495807 GCF_037356315.1 Lithobates pipiens
AGTCTAGGATTTAGACTTTCCTATTCTCCTTCTGTTCTTCTGTCTCCGTGATCCTAATTGTATATAGGGCACTATAGTATGTTTTAAAGGCCTGGGCTATCTCAGATGTTTTAAATTTCAATTCCCCATGTTCATCTTTAATCTTTTCTATATAATTTGAGGCTTTTTTTTCCCTTGCTAACCTGGCCAGATGTTTCCCCGTCTTGTTCCCCCATAGGTATCTTTCTTTAGCCACATTTTTAAACACTTTCCTTCTCTCCTGTTCTATCATATCATTTAATTGTGTACACCTTTGGATAATTTCCTTATATATATTTTTATTTAGTTGTCTCTTGTGTTTTTGTTCTAGCTCCTGAAGTTCTTTTTTTAAGTTATTAAATCTCCTTTCGCTTTTTTTTTTCCCGGCGCCTATGGATATTAATTTGCCTCGGATTAGAGCTTTGTGAGCTTCCCATAGGGTTGCTTTAGAGACTTCTGTTGTATCATTAATTTTGAAATATTGTTCTATCTCTGTTTTTATACTATTCTCAATTTCCTCATCCTCAATCAGGTCCTCATTGAGTCTCCACGACCCTTTTCTATACTGAGTTTCGTACTGACTAATTTTGACCATCACCGGGGCGTGGTCCGATAGAGTGATGTTTCCTATCTGTGCCTTTGTTACTTTTTCCAATATTTCATGATCTAATAGTATATGGTCCAGTCTGGCGTACATGTCGTGTACTGTCGAGTAATACGTATAGTCCTTTACTCCCAAGTTACATACTCTCCAGACGTCTACAAGCTGTTGTGTATGTAATTTTCTTTTCAATATTTTATGTTGTTTAATTTCTTGGGGGAGAACATTTGACGTACTATCTAATTCAGGATTCATAGTAAAATTTAGGTCTCCCGCTAATATCACTTGACCTTCTTTGTTACTCTCTATAATATTCAAAATCCCATTCAGGTATTTTTTTGGGGCCTTGTTAGGATAGTAAATATTAACTACTTGCAGACCGGACCATTTTGCTGGTCAAAGACCAGACCACTTTTTGCGATTCGGCACTGTGTCGCTTTAACTGACAATTGCGCGGTCGTGCGACGTGGCTCCCAAACAAAATTGACGTCCTTTTTTTCCCACAAATAGAGCTTTCTTTTGGTGGTATTTGATCACCCCTGCGGTTTTTATTTTTTGCGCTATAAACAAAAATAGAGCGACAATTTTGAAAAAAATGCATTATTTTTTACTTTTTGTTATAATAAATATCCCCCAAAAATATATAAAAAAACATTTTTTTCCCTCAGTTTAGGCCGATACGTATTCTTCTACATATTTTTGGTAAAAAAAAATCGCAATAAGCGATTATTGATTGGTTTGCGCAAAAGTTATAGCGTTTACAAAATAGGGATAGTTTTATAGCATTTTTATTAATAATTTTTTATTATTATTTTTTACTAGTAATGGCGGCGATCAGCGATTTTTATTGTGACTGCGACATTGTGGGGGACCCATCGGACATTTTTGACACATTTTTGGGACCATTGTCATTTATACAGTAATCACCGCTATATAAATGCAGTGATTCCTGTGTAAATGACACTGGCAGTGAAGGGGTTAACCAGTGGGTGGCAGTGTAGGGGTTAAGTGTTCCTAGGGATGTGTTACTAACTGTGGGGGGGTTGGGCTTTCATTTAGTGAACACTGATCTCTGCTCCAATCACATGGAACAGAGATCAGCGTCACTAATTGCTAGGCAGAATGGAAAAATTCTGTTTACACGGCATTTCCTCCATTCGGCCGCTCCGTGAGACGATCGCGGGGATGCCCGCGGCGATCGAGTCCGCGGGTCCCGCGACCGGACTCACGAGGGTCCCGACCAGCGCGGGAGCGCGCCGCCGGTGGCACGCTCCCGATGGCAGGGCGGCATTGAATATTGGACGTACCTGTAAGCCAATATGCCTGCCCGTGCCATTCTGTCGACGTACATCGTCGTGCGCTGGTCGGGAAGTGGTTAACTAATGTATATTTCTTTTTTAATATGTTCCCTTTTAATAGCAGAAACCTCCCCTCTGGGTGTACCTTTATACCTTCTAGAGACCATCTAACGTTGTTTGCCATTCCAATGGCTACTCCCCTAGATCCCCGTATCGGGGAATCTGCGTAATACCAGGTTGGAAACCTTCTTGTATTTAGGCGGGTATTAATGTCCAAGGGTAGATGGGTCTCCTGTAAGAAAACGATATCCACCGCATATCCCTCCAACTCTTTCAAGATATTATATCTTTTTTTGGGAGAAACCATTCCTCTCACGTTATATGTGGCTATCTTAAGTTCTACCATCCTTCAGACCAATAAACTCTTTAATTTCATTTAGTGGATTCGGGCCAACAGCATTTCCCTCCCTTAATTCCCTCCCCCCTCCCTTCCCCTTCATTTGATGTGATTTTAACTCAATGGTCTGGGATTTCTTTTCAGGAACCTCCTTGTTCCGTTTATCCCTAGGTCCTAGGGTGGAATTCTGTTCGGCAGCGTCGCCATCCATCTCGCCTAATGCTTGTGAGATGACATGCCAGAAAGGATCTTCTCCTCCCCCCATTTCCGCACCTACCCCCCCACCTCCCCCCCTCCCGCACCCAAGAGGAGGGGAGGGAGAGAGGAACAGGGGGAGACAGCCCCAGGGGACCTGGCCAAAACGGCTTTTACTCCCCTTCGGCAATCCCTATCCATCCCCATCCCCTCCACCCCTACGGGAGAGGGGAGGGGGTCCCGTCCCCCTAGCCACGTCCCCCCACGCCCCCACTGCCTGTTTAAATCCTTGGTGTCGGAATATCTAGTTTTTTACAAAATTCTGTTATATCTTCCACCTGTCTCAATCTCACTGTCCGACCATTTTTTCTACCTATTAGGCCCGCTGGGAAACCCCAGTTATATTGTACCCCATTCTCGGTCAACACCCTTAAAAACGGTTTTAGTACTCTTCTTCTCCTCAAGGTATCTGGGGATAAGTCCTGGTACATCTGTATGGTCTTTCCTTCATATTCTATTGGTGCTTTTGCTCTGATGTTCTTCCAGATTTGGTATTTATCTTCTTCATTTTGAAAGCGCACTATTATGTCACGTGGCAAATCCTTTGGTTTCCTTATTCTGTAAACTTTTTCAATATTTATTACATTTGTTGTTTCTTTATTCAACAATGGATTGCATATCTTATTTATTACAACTGTTAAATCTTCTCGCTGAAATGTATCCGGGACTCCGCGTATTCTTATGTTTTTTTCTTCTGTCCCTGTTTTCCTGTTCCTCTACTTTATATGCTTGTTCTTGATGTGCTTTTTTTAGGGATACTATTTCTACTTCTAAGTTCTTTATGATGTTTGCGTCTCTTTCCATTTTTTTTTCCATATTTTCCACTCGTTCCAAAATATGGGCGAGATTCTTATGTAGTCTTTCCATTTCCATTTTCATAGAATTTTCCAGAGCAGCAAACATAGAAGTTATTTCTTTTTTTGTGGGCAAAAATGAGGGGTTCTCGTGTTGAGTTGGATAAGTCTGTGTACCTTCTGTTTCGTATTCTACTTCTAATGGTTGCTAATCTCCACATCTGGTGGGCCTTCCTGATCCCATAAGGAATTATTTTGTGTTTGCTGCTTTCTCTTCTCCCTGTCTTTTCTATCCTTTTCCTTTTTATCTTTCTCTGCTTGGGAGCTTCTTGTTTGTTGTTGTTTTTCTAATTGTTGTTTCTCGGGTTCCCCCAGCTTGTGTAACATATTTATTCATTGGACCGGGGCTTACAACCAGGCTCTGCCAGGGAGATTTAGGAGTAGCTCCTAACTTCGATGTCTTACCCTTCATTTGACCGCTTGTTTATTTAATCAGGCCGGTGACTTTAGCTCTAAGATGAAGGTGTTTACTCAATTTATTATATGATTATTATAAATATTTCTCCCTGTGTCCTGGTTTTATCCGCCGTCTGTAACGTAAAGAATTTCTTCCTTTTTGTTTTACTGAAGAAAGTCTATATTCAGGGGAAGTGCAGACCAACACAGAATATTCAACACCAGTATTCAATATATGTAGTCCCCCTTCGATCATATAGCCCCTCTTACTCTCTGTAATGCGTTTACTGATCTTGAGAACGTAGCTATTGTTACATCTACCAAAAAAAAAAAGGGGGGGGGGGGAGAGGAGTCCAGCAACCAGAGGAACAAGGGGTTTTCCTTTTTTAGCAGACAGTGTTTTTTTTTAGGGTGGGTATAGTCGCCCTCTGTAGGCTCTTTCCTTTTTTTGTTTCTTTATCCTTTTTCGTTCCTCCTTTCCACCATATTATTGTGAGCTTTAATATTGCAAGTCTGCTCAATATATTTCTGCCACCATTATCTAAATGTGCTGCAGCACTATGCCCTGTTATTAAACCCCAGAGTCTCTTCAGATCTTTACATAGATATTAAAAAGTTATATGTTTATTTTCCATTCAGTAACGGGACTGTGTTTGCAAGACTAACCTCTGCCATTTTTCCCCTCCGCCATCCTCCTATCTATGGCTCTGTGGCTCGATAGGTCTTCTGGCAGTTATATAATAAGTCCACATACAAGTTCTTCCGGATTCGCTCTGGGTCTTTCTCGGATGTCCTCCGCCGGGTCTATTACAACACCGGCTATGAATGCATCTCCAAAGGCTCTGGCGTCTCTCTCTAACAGCTCTATAACATCTGTGCTGCGATCCTCGTGGCACCGTTTCTTCCTTCACCAGTAGAGGGCGCACGGAGCCGTCGTTTATCCCCCTAACTCCGGAGAACTCCGACCTCGTTCGGAACACCTCCTCGTCGGCCGGGGGCCCCGTCCACCTCCGAGAGTCTCGTTCACTCTGCCGGGATGCCTCACGAGCGGCGGCCCCGACAGCCAATGGAATCTTTCACCGGCGTCAGGAGGAGACTGAGGTATGGGGAATACAACGTGTCCGGGGGGGAGCAGGGGAGGAGGGGAAGAGCAGCCTCATGCACGCCGAAGCCGGCTACATGCGGGGGAGGACGTCTGGATCACCGCCATGGGAGGAGAGCCGATCCACACCTGCACATGTTAGATGTGAGCACCCTGCCGTACGAGACTCCTCCCCCTCATACCTCTGCGATAGGTAGTTGATTTTGGAATATTTGTTGTGTGGCGCGGAAAAAAAAAAAAAGGTGAAATCTGCCATTGTGGTTTAGGGTGCGCCAAGAATCGTGAAGTAAAATGGTTTGAAGATGTCTTTTAATGGTTTGTAAAGCTGAGTAGGGAAGGGAGGATGTGCCTGTGGATGTATCTTGGAGTGGGCGAAGAGGGACATTAAAGTCTCTGCCTAGGTTAAGGATGCCTTCTTGAAATGTTGTGAGGGTATCAGTGATGTTGTGAAAAAATGTCACCTGATGAGAATTAGGGGCATAGATGTTTGCCAGAGTGATTTTCCGGCCAAATAGAGATCCTTTGAGAAAAAGGAATCGCCCTTCCACATCAACCATCTTGTCCGTAATTTGAAAAGAACAGTGTTTTGCAAATAATATTGAGACGCCTTTTGATTTTGACGTCTGGGTGGTCGCATGATATGCGTTTGGATAGAAAGAATTCTTTAAACGTGGCATAGAATCAGTGCGGAAATGTGTGTCCTGTACAAATATAATATCTGCTTTGTTGCTTTTTATTGTGTGTAGGAGTAAGAGTTGGGATCGTCATTCCGGTACATTGAGCCCCCGTGCATTGAGGGAGATGATTTTGATGTGGGTTTGGTTAATCGCTTGTGGGGAGGAATCCATTTGTGTGTAGTATGGAGGGCCACCGAAAATATGGAGGGGTCCTCAGTGTATGAAGTGTCACGTTCTGTGGTATGGGGAAGGATGAACTCTAAGGCCGCGTACACACGCGGGGACTGTTCGCTGAAACTGTCCGCTGAAACCAAGTTTCAGCGGACAGTCCGCTCGTGTGTGGGCTTTCAGCGGACAGTTTCAGCGAACAGTCCGCTGAACAAGGTTTTTCGGAAATTCCGAAAAACTGTCCGCTGAAACCTTGTTTCAGCGGACAGTCCCAGCGTGTGTAGGCTTGTTCGTCAAACAAAGTTGCGCGCATGCTCAGAAAGGATTTTCACGCCGAAAGTTATAATGCAGTGTATAGGACGTCGTATTTTTCGTCCCGTCGTACGTGCCGTTCACGTGATCGCGCACGGTTTCAGCAAACTGTTCGTCCGTCGTGTGTGGCCATGTCCGTCCATGCTAATTTTGAGCGGACTGTTTGCCGAAACTGTTTGACGGACAAAGTTGGGCGAACAGTCCCCGCGTGTGTACGCGGCCTAAGCCCTTGTATACACGGTCGGAGAATCCGTCGGAATGTGTCCTATCGGACCGTGTCCTCGGATAATCCGACTGTGTGTGGTATGCATCGGACTGATTCTGTCGGAATATCCGTCGGACCCAATTTTCCAACATGTTGGAAATATTTCCCGACCAACTGGGCCGGTCGGACATACTCCGATCATGTGTAGCGAATTTTGATCGGACCAAGTGCCACGCATGCTCAGATCAAATTCCTACATCAAAGCTATTGGCTACTAGCCTGAATGTAGTCCCAATCGTAACGAAATTACGTCATCACGTTCTGAAAGATCGAATTTTTCGACAACTTAGTCCGACCGTATGTATGCAACAGTTTCGGACAAGATCCGACGGAGAAAATCTGACGGATTTGGTTGTCGAAATCTCCGACCGTGTGTACAGGGGCTAAGATGCGGTCAATTGAGCGAGCAGGATATTAGGTGAGCGTAGTTGGGGAAATCAGTATTTAGGATAAAGGGGTGAAAGAAGTGGGGGGGGGGTAGGTAATGAAGGGAGGTGAAAAAAGTGTTGGATCCTGCTCACCTGTCCAAGTATTATATCTTCCGCTAGTGCGGAGAGGCCGAAAAAATTCAGTGGTATAATATGTAAGTAGTTGCGTAGGTTAGATTTATAGAAGAGGATTACCACTGTGTGGGGGGAAGAAAGTCTTTCGAGAAGTAGTAAGAATTATAGACCAACAGACCATTGGCCATATAGGACAGAAGTGTAAGCGTACATGGGGTGAATTGTTCCAGGGGTTGGTCAGGTAGGTATATTGGGTGCACTCGTGTGTGTAAACAGGACATGGACGGTCGTGGAAGGAAGACTTCTCCTTAGGTCTGCATTGAAGTAAGAGAAGTTTTGTAAGAAAATCCCTATGTAGACTATAACTTGTGGTTCGATAGGATGAAATCTAGTGTCATCAACCTTACAGAATAAAAACCAGATAAATGGGTTAATGGTATTGCAAGGAAAGTACGGACCTCCTGAGTAAATACGGTAAGAACTTTCACTTCCTCTGCTTCTGTTTACATTTCAGAAGCAGAGGAAGTGATGTCATCCCTCCTCGTGAAGACTTTTCATTCTAGCTTTCGAGGAGAGAAGAAATCCAAGTGAGTTTGCACCAACACTACATGTACAGTAGAACATGCAGGCGCACTATTCACCCCCCAATCACCCCCCCTGCACCCCCTGTCACAGTGACACCAATAGCGTTTTTTTTGTCTTTTTTACTGATTGGTGTCATTTTTGACTGTTATAAGTGGTAGGGCAGTTAGTGTTAGGCCCCTTTAGGTCTAGGGTACCCCCCTAACCCCCCCAATAAAGGCCTTTCCCTTGACATGGGCATAGTTAAAATGAGTATGTTGCGGTCATATTGGTCCACTGACCCAATTTACCATATGCCCGTGTTCTCTGCCTCCATGACCAGGGCACGATACGAGCAGATCTGGCGGTTCATGCATTCCAACAACAATGAACTCTGTCGTCCTCGTGGAGACCCTGGATATGATCGGCTCTACAAAATTCGGCCCCTCGTAAACCACTTCAACCAACGTTTTGCAGACTTGTTTACTCCCCATCAAGTTGTCTGCGTTGATGAGTCCATGATTACGTTTTCTTGCCGCTTGTCATTCAAACAGTACCTTCCCAGCAAGCGTGCCAGATATGGGGTCAAGATGTATAAGCTCTGTGACAGGGCCACAGGCTATACATGTAGTTTTATGGTTTACGAGGGAAAAGATAGTCACATACAGCTGCCGAACTGCCCAGATTAGATAGGGAGCGCTGGCAAGATTGTGTGGGACTTGGTGTCATCCTCATTCGGAATGGGGTACCGCTTGTACGTGGACAATTATTACACGAGCGTGCCACTTTTTATTCACTTGTTTGATCAGCAGATTGGAGCATGTGGCAACGTGCAACCTAATCGCCGGGGCTTTCCTCATATTCCCATCTTAGGCTGGGGGCGAGAGCCTGCTTCAAGTGTAATAACTTTCTCGCTATCAAGTGGAGGGATAATAAGAATGTTTTCATTCTTACCTCCCTTCATGCAGACACGATGGTCCATATTCCTACATCGACTGGTGTTGTGGAGAAACCCCTCTGTGTCCACGCATATAAGCAAAATATGGGAGGGGTGGGCCTCAATGACCAGTTGTTGGCGCCGTACCTAGTTGCCCCTAAGGCCATAAGCTAGTAAAAGAATTTGTCTGTATACTTATTTCAGTTGGCTTTGCTGAACACTCATGTGCTATACAGAGCTTCAAGACAGACTGGATCCTTCTTTGAATTCCAGGAAGAGATTGTCAGAGCCCTTCTGTTTCCAGATGGTGCTCCACCTCACCTTCCCAATCCAAATGCAGTAAGCCGGCTGCATGAGAGATATTTTCCTTATGTCCTCCCAAGTATCCCTACCCAACGAGCCCACCAAAGAAGATGCCGTGTCTGCAGCAAGTGCGCATATAGGCGTGACGCCCGTTATTATTGTCCCTCCTGTCCTGACAATCCTGGTCTTTGCATTGGTGAATGTTTTGAACACTACCATACATTAGTTGAGTATTAGTGTAGGGTAAAGCAATGCACAGACTAGGCACACTTTCACAGGGTCTCCCAAGATGCCATCGCATTTTGAGAGACCCGAACCTGGAACCGGTTACAGTTACAACAGTTACAGTTACAAAAATAAAAGTAAAAAAAAAATAAAAAAATAGTTGTTGTTTTATTGTTCTCTCTCTCTCTATTCTCTCTCTATTGGTCTGCTCTTTTTTACTGTATTCGATTCTGCAATGTTTTATTGTTATTATGTTTTATCATGTTTGCTTTTCAATTTTTTTATTCTTTACTGTTTACTATGTTTTATTGTTAACCATTTTTTGGTTTTCAGGTACGCCATTCAGCTGCAGCGCAGATTTATTTATCTTGACAGAAACAGCGTTTGCTCCCATGATACATAAAGCCATAAATCCAGCGATGTAGGAGGTGATTTCACCACCACAGTTTAAAAAAAGAGCATATATGCCAAAGCATGGAGGCAGCAGGGGTGGAGGACGACTTGCTCCTAACTTTTGCGGGAGGATGCCCCCATGCTTCGGCATATATATATTTTAGGCACTAGGGTCTAATAGGCCCCAATTTTTTTTTGAAAAAGAGGACCTGTCGCTACCTATTGCTATCATAGGGGAATTCCCTGAAATAACAATAACAATTATAAAAAAAAAAAAATGGTAGGAACAGTTTAAAAATCAGATAAAAATGCACCCCTGTCCCCCCTTGCTCTCACGCAAAGGCGAACGCAAGCCTCGGTCTGGCGTCAAATGTAAACAGAAATTGCACCATGCATGTGAGGTATCACCATGAAGGTCAGATCGAGGGCAGTGATTTTAGCAGTAGGCCTCCTCTGTAAATCTAAAGTGGTAACCTGTAAAGGCTTTTAAAAATGTATGTAGTTTGTTGCCACTGCATGTTTGTGTGTAATTCTAAAGCATGTCGTGTTTGGTACCCATGTACTCGGCATAAGATCATCTTTTTTATTTCATCAAACATTTGGGCAATATAGTGTGTTTTAGTGCATTAAAATTAAAAAAGTGTGTTTTTTCGCAAAAAAAAAAAAAAAAATGCTTTCGAAAAATCGCTGTACAAATACTGTGTGAAAAAAAAAAATCAAACACCCACCATTTTAATCTGTAGGGCCTTTTGCGTTCAAAGTCATTTTCTTGCAAAAAAAATTTCATTTTCAATTTATATTTTCATGTAAACAAAAAGTGTCAGAAAGGGCTTTGTCTTCAATTGGTTAGAAGAGTGGGTGATGTGTGACATAAGCTTCTAAATGTTGTGCATAAAATGCCAGGACAGTTAAAAACCCCCCAAATAACCCCATTTTGGAAAGGTGACTCCCCAAGCTATTTACTAAGAGGCATGACCAGGGCCGGTGTGGTAAAATTTCCTGCGACTTATGAAAAACCCTCACCCCGTCACTTCCGGTGCGGCTCCGTCACTGTAACAGCTGACGGCGGGCCTTTACTGCGCATGCGCCAAGTCCGTGATATTAACGGCGCATGCGCAAGATCTTTATTTAAGCGGTGATTAAAAATTATACACTCAAGTGGGCGGAGACTTGCGGGTGGGCGGGCGGAGCTGAACAGATGCTTAGAACGTCAGCAGCAGCCCCGCCCACCCCACTAACATGCCCCTGAATCGCTGGATCTTTGTTTATGGTCAAGAAAATGTATGGCTTCAGCTGCTATTAACAGCAATCGCGCATGCGCGGGATCTTTGCTTATGGTCGAGAAAAATTATGGCTTCAGCTGCTATTAACAGCAATCGCGCATGCGCGGGATCTTTGTTTACTGACCAGAAAAATTATGCACTCAAGCACATTCTTATTGGTGATGAAAATTGATAGACTCGGGCGGGCGATGGCTTTATTATATCATCGGCAGCACCAATATGTATAGTAATTTTTAAATCAGAAGAATATGCAGTGTATTTATTAAATCTGAAGAATATGCAGTGTATTTATTAAATCAGAAGAATATGCAGTGTATTTATTAAATCTGAAGAATATGCAGTGTATTTATTAAATCTGAAGAATATGCAGTGTATTTATTAAATCAGCAGAATATGGGCACAATGTCTGCGTTTGGGGCACAATGCCTGCGTTCTAGCCTCGAGGGTGCGGGCGGAGCTGAACAGATGGTTAGAACGTCAGCAGCAGCCCCGCCCACCCCAAGATTTTCTTCACTGGTCAAGAAAAATGATGGCTTCAAGCTGTATTAGCGCATGCGCGGGATATTTGTTCAGCGGTCGACCACAATTATGGACTCAAGCGGACGGAGACTTGCTGGGAGGGAGAGATAGAGTGGAGCTTAGAGAGGGGGGCGGGGCCCCGTGCATAGCACTGACTACATATACAGTACATTGTTCTGCCAATAAATATGCCTCACTGCGCCCAGCAAACACCACCTCACTGTGACTAGAAATCGCCACCTCACTGCGCCCAGCAAACGCCACCTCACTGCGACCAGAAATCGCCGCCTCACTGCGACCAGAATTTGCCGCCTCACTGCGCCAAGCAAACGCCACCTCACTGCGCCCAGAAATCGCCACCTCACTGCGCCAAGCAAACGCCACCTCACTGCGCCCAGAAATTGCCACCTCACTGTGCCCAAAAAATGCCGCCTCACTGCGATCAGAAATCACCGCCTCACTGCGCCAAGCAAACGCCACCTCACTGCGCCCAGAAATCGCCACCTCACTGCGCCAAGCAAACGCCACCTCACTGCGCCCAGAAATCGCCACCTCACTGTGCCCAGCAAACGCCACCTCACTGTGCCCAGCAAATGCCTCACTGTGCCCAAAAAATGCCTCTCACTGTGCCCAAAAAATGCCCCTCACTGTGCCCAGCAAACGCCACCTCACTGTGCCCAACAAACGCCACCTCACCATGCCCAGAAAACGCCTCACTGTGCCCAGAAAACGCCTCACTGCACCCAAAAAATGGCGCCTCACTGTGCCCAGCAAACACCTCACTGTGCCAAGCGAACACCGCCTCAACATGCCCAGCAAACGCTGGCTCACTGTGCCCATCAAACGCAACCACTGTGCCCATAAATTGCTGCCACTGTGCTATCAAACACAGCCACTGTACCCATCAATTGCTGCCAGATTGTCAAGCCGTAGCTGTGCTCCCTGGGGGTATGCTGATCACCCATCTGTGCTGCTAGAGGGAGCCCAGATGGGCATAAATGCGGGACCTGCATGTCATGGTAAGTGAGACCATCCCATATCCCACTCCATCTTTCCCGAGAACAGGGACCCCCTTCCAACCCCCCCCCCAGGAGAGGGACCCCCTCCCCCCAAGACAGAAACCCCCTTCTCCCCCCTGAGGACAGGGACCCCCTTCTCTCCTGGGGACAGGGACCCCCATCTCTCCTGGGGACAGGGACCGCTTCTCTCCTGGGGACAGGAACTCCATCTCCCCTGGGAACAGGGACTTCATCTCACCTAGGGACCCCATCTGCCCTGGGGATCAGGACCCCACCTCCCCTAAGAACAGGAACCTGATCACCCTGTGTGCGCCAACCTCACTGCCCTGCCAGCTATGTGTCCTGTGTGAGGGCCCTCCTGTGACAGCTCTTATAAGGACTTCACCTGACTGTGTGATCCCCCTACATGACTGTTCCCTCTGTGTCCAAAACTTACACGGGGAACCCCTCTGTTTGCTCCCCCTACATGTCTGCATACTCTGACCACCCCCTGTACCATTTCCACATCCACTGACTGCCTCCTGTATCCTGTGCACATGTTCCGACCCCCTCTTGTACCATGTCTGTAGCCTCTAGCCACCTCCTGTGTCCTGTCTGCAATCTCTGACTATCTCTTGTCTTTTAACATGTCTGAAGTCTCTTAGGGAGAACCACCAACCTGGAGCCGTCTAACTGAGCTCTGCACGCTGCACTGGAGAGGAGGTCAGTGACAAGAGGGCACTCATATAAAGGTTTTCCATCATCTCAGTAACACCCCCCCTAGTGTATTCACTCTGCGGAAGGTGGTCTCTGGTCACCAGAGTCCCCCCCCCCATAACATTTCCCGGCATTCCCCTTTACATCAGAGTCCGCAGGATTCTTCCCCAAGGCAAAGGAAAATGCTACAGAGCATGATCTAAGGAGGAACTCTGATGTAAGGGGTGCTCTGGTCACCAGAGACCACCTTATATCAGAGTCCACTGCATTCCCATTTACATCAGAGTTCCCACTTACATCAGAGTCTGCAGCATTGCCCTTTGCATCAGGGTTCGCAGAGTTCCCCCTGTTAGATTAGAAGGGATGGAGGCCCAGAGACATGTCCAGAGTACACAGAGGATACATGGGATAGATTAGAAGGGATGAAGGCCCAGAGACATGTCCAGAGTACACAGAGGATACATGGGATAGATTAGAAGGGATGGAGGCCTCCTCTGTTTTCTCTGGGCCTCCATCCCTTCTAATCTAACCCTAACCCTTACCCCAACTCTACCCCTAACACCCTAACCCCAAGCCCCTAACCCCTGACCCATAAACCACTAACCCTAACCCCAACCCCTAAACCCCAACCCCATTCCTAACTCTCTAACCCTAACCCCCTAACCCCCAATCCTAACCCCCTAACCCTCTAACCCCCAACCCTCTAAACCCAATCCTAAACCCTAAACCCCCTAACCTTGGGGTTAGGGATAAGCTACCATTCCGGGGGAGCAGGGAGAAGGATAAGCTACCGTTCCGGGGGAGCAGGGAGAAGGATAAGCTACCATTCCGGGGGAGCAGGGAGAAGGATAAGCTACCATTCTGGGGGAGCAGGGAGAAGGATAAGTTAACATTTTGAGGGAGAAGGATAATCTACCGTCCTGGGGGAGCAGGGAGAAGGATAAGCTATCGTTCTGGGGGAGCAGGGAGAAGGATACGCTACCATTTTTGGGGAGCGGGGAGAAGGATAAGCTACCTTTTTGAGGAGCGGGGGGAAGGATAAGCTACCATTCTGGGAGAGCAGGGAGAAGGATGTTACCATTTTAGAGGGAGCAGGGAGAAGGATAATAAGCTACCATTCTGGGGGAGCAGGGAGAAGGATAAGCTACCATTCTGGGGGAGCAGGAAGAAGGCTAAGCTACTATTCTGGGGGAGCAGGGGTTAGGCCAAGCAACTATTCTGTGGGAGCAGGGAGAAGGAGAAGTTACCATTCTGGGGTAGCAGGGACAAGGAGAAGTTACCATTCTCGTGGAGCAGGGAGAAAGATAAGCTACCATTCTGGGGGAGCAGGGAGAAAGATAAGCTACCATTCCAGGGGAGCAGGGAGAAGGATAAGCTACCATTCCGGGGGAGCAGGAGAAGGATAAGCTACCATTCTGGGGGAGCAGGGAGAAGGATAAGCTATCATTCTGGGGGAGCAGACAGAAGGATAAGCTACCATTCTGGGGGAGCAGACAGAAGGATAAGCTACCATTCCGGGGGAGCAGGGAGAAGGATAAGCTACCATTCTGGGGGAGCAGACAGAAGGATAAGCTACCATTTTGGGGGAGAAGGATAAGCTATCATTCTGGGGGAGCAGGGAGAAGGACAAGCTACCATTCTGGGGGAGAAGGGAGAAGCATAAGCTACGATTTTGGAGGAGCAGAGAGAAGGATAAGTTATGATTATGGGGGAGCAGGGAGAAGGAAAAGTTACCATTCTGGGGGAGCAGGGAGAAGGATAAGTTACCATTATGGGGGAGCAGGGAGAAGAATAAGCTACCATTCTGCAGGAGAAGGTAGAAGGCTAAACTACCATTCTTGGGGAGAAGGGAGAAGGATAAGCTACAATTGTGGGTGAGCAGGGAGAAGGATAAGTTACCATTCTGGGGGAGCAGCGAGAAGGATAAACTACTATTCTGGGGGAGCAGGGAGAAGGACAAGCTACCATATTGGAGGAGCAGAGAGAAGGATAAGTTACCATTCTGGGGGAGCAGGGAGAAGGATAAGCTACCATTCTGGGGGAGCAGGAAGATGGATAAGCTACCAATCTGGGGGAGCAGGGAGAAGGATAAGCTACCATTCTGGTGTACTGAGGCGCAGTGAGGCGGCGATTTCTGGTCGCAGAGAGGCTGCGATTTCTGGTCGCAGTGAGGCGACATTTTTTGGGCGCAGTGAGGTGGCGATTTCTGGGCGCAGTGAGGCGGCGTTTGCTTGGCGCAGTGAGGCGGCGATTTCTGTTCGCAGTGAGGCGGCATTTTTGGGCGCAGTGAGGCGCCGATTTCTGGTCGCATTGAGATGCCCTTTTTTGGGCGCAGTGAGGCGGAGTTTGCTTGGCACAGTGAGGCGGCGATTTCTGGTCGCAGTGAGGCGGCGATTTCTGGTCGCAGTGAGGTGGCGTTTGCTTGACGCAGTGAGGTGGCGATTTCTGGTCGCAGTGAGGTGGCGTTTGCTTGGCGCAGTGAGGTGGCGATTTCTGGTCGCAGTGAGGCGGCATTTTTTGGGCACAGTGAGGTGGCAATTTCTGGGCGCAGTGAGGTGGCGTTTGCTTGGCGCAGTGAGGCGGCAAATTCTGGTCGCAGTGAGGCGACGATTTCTGGTCGCAGTGAGGCGGGGATTTCTAGTCACAGTGAGGTGGCGATTGCTTGGCGCAGTGAGGTGGCGATTTCTGGTCGCAGTGAGGTGGCGTTTGCTTGGCGCAGTAAGGTGGCGTTTGCTGGGCACAGTGAGGGGCATTTTTTGGGCACAGTGAGGCATTTGCTGGACACAGTGAGGTGGCGTTTGCTGGGCACAGTGAGGCGGCGATTTCTGGGTGCCGTGAGGTGGCGTTTGCTGGGCACAGTGAGGCGGCGATTTTTGGGAGCGCAGTGAGGCGGCGATTTCTGGTCGCAGTGAGGCTGCGATTTATGGTCGCAGTGAGGCGGCATTTTTTGGGCGCAGTGAGGTGGCGATTTCTGGTCGCAGTGAGGTGGCGTTTGCTTGGCACAGTGAGGCGGCGATTTCTGGTCGCAGTGAGGAGGCATTTTTTGGGCACAGTGAGGTGGCGATTTCTGGGCACAGTGAGGTGGCGTTTGCTTGGCGCAGTGAGGCGGCAAATTCTGGTCGCAGTGAGGCGGCGATTTGCCCCAAACATAGACATTGTGCCCATATTATGCTGATTTAATAAATACACTGCATATTCTTCAGATTTAATAAATACACTGCATATTCTTCAGATTTCATAAATACACTGCATATTCTTCAGATTTAAAAAATACTATACATATTGGTGCTGCCGATGATATAATAAAGCCATCGCCCGCCCGAGTCTATCAATTTTCATCACCAATAAGAATGTGCTTGAGTGCATAATTTTTCTGGTCAGTAAACACAGATCCCGCGCATGCGCGATTGCTGTTAATAGCAGCTGAAGCCATAATTTTTCTCGACCATAAGCAAAGATCCCGCGCATGTGCGATTGCTGTTAATAGCAGCTGAAGCCATAAATTTTCTTGACCATAAACAAAGATCCAGCGATTCAGGGGCATGTTAGTGGGGTGGGCGGGGCTGCTGCTGACGTTCTAAGCATCTGTTCAGCTCCGCCCGCAAGTCTCCGCCCACTTGAGTGTATAATTTTTAATCACCGCTTAAATAAAGATCTTGCGCATGCGGCGTTAATATCACGGACTTGGCGCATGCGCAGTAAAGGCCCGCCGTCAGCTGTTACAGTGACGGAGCCGCACCGGAAGTGACGGGGTGAGGGTTTTTCATAAGTCGCAGGAAATTTTACCACACCGGTGCTACCAGTAGGCGGACTAGGCAACCGCCTAGGGTGCCCGGCCGCTGGTTATTCTATTCCCCTCCTACACTTTCCACAGAGCTTGCAGCTGCTCTGACATGTGTCAAGCAGCAGCACCAACCCCCGCGTGGCTCTCCGCTCTGACATCGTGTCCAACAATCACCTTGCCCCCCCTCCCCTCCCCGTAGGGTGCTCTCTGCCCTGATGTGTGTCCAGCAATCATTCCCCCCTCTCCGCTCTGATATCATGATGTCACATCACTCAGCTACACACTTCTCCTGAGTCCCGCCCCTCCTGTGTGCTCGGTCCAATCCACCTCCAGCATGTGTACCCTGAGCAGATTTACACTTCTCTGCCTCGTCCCTCCTGTGTGCTCCGTCTGTGAAGGGGAGGTGGGCGGGAAGATTAAAAACAAGCAGCCGAGCCAACAGCCACACTGAAAAACTGCTGCATGAACCAGTGAGCCCCTGGGAACCATTCCAAGTCAGTGAGCACTTTCACTGAGCTGAGCTGTCACAAAGTTTTAAAAATGTAAAAAAAATACATTCTTTTTTTCTTTCTTCATTCTCAAAAACAAATGAGAGCTGCAAAATACTCACCATGCCTCTCAGCAAATAGCTTGGGGTGTCTACTTTCCAAAATAGGGTCATTTGGGATGGGGGTTTTGTGCTATATTGGCATTTTATGGCCTTCAAAACTGTGATAGGTAGTGAGGACTGAAATCAAAAGTGTATGCCCTTAGAAATCCTGAAGGCGGTGATTGGTTTTCGGGGCCTCATACGCAGCTAGGCTCCCAAAAAGTCCCACACATGTGGTATCCCTGTACTTAGGAGAAGCAGCAGAATGTATTTTGGGGTGCAATTCCACATATACTCATGGCATTATGGGCAGCACAGTGGTGTAGTGGTTAGCACTCTCGCCTAGCAGTAAGAAGGGTCGCTGGTTCAAATCCCAACTATGACATTACCTGCCTGGAATTTGCATGTTCTCCCTGTGCCTGCGTGGATTTCCTCAGGGTACTCCGGTTTCCACTCACAATCCAAAGACATGCAGGTAGGTTAATTGGCTTCTGTCCAAAATTGGCCCTAGTATAGGAATGGGGACCTTGGATTGTGGGCTCCTGGAGGGTAGGGACTGTCGTGAGTGTGCAATGTACAGGGATGGGGACAATTGTAGACACTCACTCAGGTTGAACTGGATGGACTGGTGTCTTTATTCAACCTTACTAACTATGAAACTATGTGTGAGCAATATATCATTTAGTGACAGCTTTGTGCAAAAAAAAAGTTGTAATTTTCCCGCAACTTGTGGCAAAATATAAAATATTCCATGGACTCAACATTCCACTCAGCAAATAGCTTGGGGTATCTACTTTCCTAAATTGGGTCATGGGGGGGGGGTGGTGCCATCTTGGCATTTTATGGCCTTCAAAACTATGATAGGTAGTGAGGAGTGAAATCAAAAATGTATGCCCTTAGAAATCCTGAAGGTGGTGGTTGGTTTTCGGGGCCCTGTACTCAGCTAGGCTCCCACAAAGTTCCACACATGTGGTATCCCCGTACTCAGGAGAAGCAGCAGCATGTATTTTGGGGTATAATTTCACATATGCCCATGGCACGTGTGAGCAATACCAATATATCATTAAGTGACAACTTTGTGCAAAAAAAAAAAGTTTGTCATATTCCCACAACTTGTGACAAAGTATAAAATATTCCATGGACTCACCATGCCTCTCAGCATATAGCTTGGGGTGTCTACTTTCCAAAATGGGGTCATTTAGGGGGGTTTTGTGCCATCTTGGCATTTTATGGTCTTCAAAAATGTGATAGGTAGTGAGGAGTGAGATCAAAAATTTACGCCCTTAGAAATCCTGAAGGTGGTGATTGGTTTTCGGGGCCCGGTACACGGCTAGGCTCCCAAAAAGTCCCACACATGAGGTATCTCCATACTCAGGAGAAGTAGCAAAATTTATTTTGGGGTGCAATTCCACATATAACCATGGCATGTGTGAGCAATATATCATTTAGTGACAACTTTTTGTAAAAAAAAATTTTTTTGTCATTATTCAATCACTTGGGACAAAAAAATGAAATATTCAATGGGCTCAACATGCCTCTCAGCAATTTCCTTAGGGTGTCTACTTTCCAAAATGGGGTCGTTGAGGGGGGGGGTTGTACTGCCCTGCCATTTTAGCACCTCAAGAAATGAGATAGGCAGTCATAAACTAAAAGCTGTGTAAATTCCAGAAAACGTAACCTAGTTTGTAGACGCTATAGCTTTTGCACAAACCAATAAATATACGCTTATTGACATTTTTTTGTTTTACCAAAGACTTGTGGCTGAATAAATTTTGGCCTAAATGTATGACTAAAATTGAGTTTATTGGATTTTTGTTAGCTGACTGCAAGCTCTATTTAAAAAGAGCAAGATAGCTAGCTATATAGGTGGATATAACGGTGTATTCTGCGGTCAGGGCACGCAGACAGCACACACAATCTCCTACAGCTGACTGAAAGCTCTATTTAAAAAGAGCAAGATAGCTAGCTATATAGGTGGATATAGCGGTGTATTCTGCGGTCAGGGCACGCAGACAGCACGCACAATCTCCTACAGCTGACTGCAAGCTCTATTTAAAAAGAGCAAGATAGCTAGCTATATAGGTGGATATAATGGTGTATACTGCACTACAGAAGAGCAAGAATGCAAAATCGTCCGATAACGAACGGTGTATACTGTGTTGAAGGTACACAGAACACCCACTAACTCCTACAGATGCCAACATACTACACAAGGCCGCCGCGCTGGCAGCCTTATATAGTGTGGGGCGTGTACTACACAGCCTGAGCTATGATTGGCCACAGGCATCCTGCCTGTGGCCAATCATGGCTCTCCTCGCTGCCGGCGCTGTGATTGGCCAAGCATGCGGGGTCACAGTGCATGCTTGGCCAATCATGAGCCAGCAATGCACTGCGATGGCGCAGTGCATTGTGGGCCGTGAGTAGGGTTGCCATCTGTCCAGCTTTCACCCGGACAGTTTGGGTTTGGAAGCATGCGTCCAGGTTTCAGACTGCCTGAAACCCGGACACATTATTCAGACTGGACTATGGCTTGAGCTTCCCAGCGGGGTTACTAGCTGCAGTTATCTAAGCTGAGAGTGTCTGTTACACCCTCTTTCACACTGCACTTACAGTGAAAGGGAACTCTGCAAGTTCAGATGTAAAAGGGGAACTCTGTGGACTCTGATGTAAAGGGGAACTCTTGTTATTAAAGTGGTTGTAAACCCTTACAAACCACTTTGACCTACAGGTAAGCCTAGATTAAGGCTTACCTGTAGGTCCAAGCAATATCTCCTAAACCTATATGGTTTAGGAGATATTTGCCCGAAAACGGGCACCGCTGTCTACGGCGCATGCGCCGTAGACAGCGGCTCGCAGGCGCACTGAGCGCGGCATTTCCAAGAATGGAGCTGCCGCGCGTGTCGACTCCCGTGCGCATGCGCGGGAGTGACGTCATCGCGGCTTCGTCGAATGACAGCGGCGGACCTGCGAGACCCCACCAACAAGATGGATGCGGCGGACTACAGGGGACAGCGGCGACTTCGCTGGCTCCTGTGTCAGGTAAGTGACACATAATGGGCTACTATGCGATGCATAGTAGTCCATTATGCTTTGCCTATGCAGTGAATGAAAGAGGAAGTAAACTCATCAGGGTTTACTTCCTCTTTAATGTCATATGATTAGAAATGTTATTTAATAGCAAAATATATGTATAGTTTATACAAAAAAAAATAATTGCTGTGCGCCGATAAAGTGTTCAGGTTTGACTTGAAGAAAAGGTGGCAACCCTAGCTGTGAGTGCCACACGAATTTGGCCCGAACGGCCCATAACGTTCGGTATTCGCCGAACAGCCGATACGTTCGACTCGAACACGAAGCTCATCCCTACCCTTAAGTGTGGGGCCAACCGACCAACCGGGAGGAGGGGTGCGATTGAACTAACCGACTCTTGTGTAGAGTGGGGCCGGGGGGTGCATTGTTTGCCACCCCCCCAAAAGAACAAAAAAAACAGCCACCACTGACAGGAAGTGAGAGAATCACCAGTTATCACCACTGTCCCCATTGGACGATTTGCCCTCTATACCTGTTCTAGTGCCAACTTTCGGGATTTCTGCTTTACATCTTTTTATTGGTTCAAGAAAAAGGGTACAAAATTGATAATGATCATACAAAAAAAAAGAACATACTGCGAGAAACATGTCTGAATGAAAAATAAACCTAGCCGAATGTATCCCCGACCTTTGGTAGGGGATAGCCCTAAGGTGAGAGCCTCAGAGCCAAAGGACTAATAGGAACAGGCAAATGACTTCAATTTCCACAAATAAGGCTGAAACGTTGGCATTTCTTTCACTTTCACTCTCGGTGACATCGGTCATTGGGGAAATCCTAATGGGAACCGTGACAGAGTTTCGTTTATCTTTATAATAAAGGAGTGAAGGGGAGGGAACAAGTCTTAAAGCTAAGAGGCAATAAGAAAAGTAGAGATTACTTCAGAGCCTGGCAGGTGACAGACATGGGGGGCCGTGGAAGGGGCAAGGAGCCTGACACCAAGCAGTCCAGGGGCAGAGGAAGGGCAGCCCCCAAGAGCAATGAGGAGCTGG
This sequence comes from Lithobates pipiens, assembly GCF_037356315.1. NCBI lineage: Eukaryota > Metazoa > Chordata > Amphibia > Anura > Ranidae > Lithobates > Lithobates pipiens. The sequence continues at coordinate 340,262,042 of NW_027507758.1, forward strand.
GCAGAGGAAGGGGAGCCGCTAAATGTAATGGAGAGCCGGGCAGAGGAAGGGGAGCCGCTAAATGTAATGGAGAGCCGGGCAGAGGAAGGGGAGCCGCTAAATGTAATGGAGAGCCGGTGTTGTAAAATTTCATGCGACCCGTGATTTTCGCTCACCCCGTCACTTCCGGTGAGGCTACGTCATTCGCACAGCTGACGGCGGGCCTTTACTGCGCATGTGTCAATCCCCTGCCCTTAACAGCGCATGCGCTGTAGATTTATTCTCACGGTGGAGAAAAATTATAGCCTCGAGTGGGCGGAGACTTGCGGGTGGGCGGGCGGAGCTGAACAGATGCTCAGGACGTCAGCAGCAGCCCCGCCCACCCTAATAACATGCCTCTGAATATTAAGTGGTGGTGAAAAATCATACTCAAGTGGGCGGAGATTTTCTCCAGGCGGAGGCTTCAGGAAAATGTCTCCGGAATCAGGGACAGGTGTGAATAGAGACGAGTCCTGGAAGATGCTGATAAAAGGGACATTGGTGGAATGGAAGGGGTTTGGAGAGGAGGTGGGCAGAGGAGCTGTTTTGGTCTAAAGCAGCAAAAGAATCACAACTCCCAGCAGGTGAGGGGGGGCTGAGTTCTGGAGCTTGTGGGCTTTGCTGGGACTTTGTAGTTCAGTTCTAGGTGGAGGAAGGATACACAGAGCATGCTGGGATATGTAGTGCTCCGGTGTGGGGGAGGGGACATGCTGGGATATGTAGTGCTCCGGTGTGGGGGGACGGGACATGCTGCGATATGTAGTGCTCTGGTGTGGGGGAGGGGGACATGCTGGGATATGTAGTGCTCTGGTGTGGGGGAGGGGACATGCTGGGATATGTAGTGCTCCGGTGTGGGGGAGGGGACATGCTGGGATATGTAGTGCTCCGGTGTGGGGGGACGGGACATGCTGCGATATGTAGTGCTCTGGTGTGGGGGAGGGGACATGCTGGGATATGTAGTGCTCTGGTGTGGGGGAGGGGACATGCTGGGATAGGTAGTGCTCTGGTGTGTGTGTGTGTGTGTGTGTGTGTGTGTGTGTGTGTGTGGGGGGGGGGGGACATGCTGGGATATGTAGTACTCCTCCAGTGTGGGGGATAATGTATAGATTGATGTCGGTGTCCCCGTCTCATCTCCTTCCTGTCTCCTCTCTCAGGCACCATGCTGTACGAAATCTCCAGGATCATCCAGGGCGGCGCTGCCGTCTGCCGCCACGCCTCCACCGCCGCCGCCGCCAGGGTAGAGCATGAACACCTATTCCCTGTGAGTACTGATTGGTTGGGGGAGGGGTTAACCGCCTGGAGTGTCCCCAGTGGGGGAGGGGCATGCCACCTAATGTGCGCGCTCTGCTGCCGGACGGAGCCCCATAGACACTATGCCTCTCTGGATATAAATTTGGATACATTTGTAGCCATTCGGATGTATCTGAATCTCGGAGATGAAATGGTAACACATTTTTGTTGAAATTTAATTTACGTTCATCGTTTTCTCACCCATTCCAAATTATTTATGTACGACTTGGATTCGGATCGTTTGGGGGGAGGGGGAGAAACAAAAAGGTCAACCGATTCGAATCCTGTGTCAAGAAATAGCTGGTTGCTAAAGGGGGGGGGGTGGCCGCCGCCGCCTCCTTAACAACCAATGAGTCATCAGCTGTCAGCGGGCTTCCCTACTGGCTGAAATGTAAAACACCCCACCCCCTTTGTGACATCAACAGCCCAGCGTTACCTGGTTGGTGATGTCACAGGGGCGGGGCCACCCCTTAGCCATGTAAGAACCGTCGGACATTCAACAGCGTGGAGCGTTCGAAAGGGGTTTTTATTTATTTTTAAATTTTTTGGGGTGGAAAGGGTAGGGGTACTACGTACCTCATACTCATTCACATAGTTGGAGGTAGTGTGGGATCTGGGGGGGACTCCTTTGTTTTTTTGCCAATACCCCCCCCCCCCCCCTTTCCTTGCCTGCCCCCCGGTCTGCATCGGATAAGGGCCTGGGGGGGACTTTTTATTTACTATTTTTGATCTATGTACACCATACTCATTCACATAGGTGGGTAGGGCGGGATCTGGGGTCCCCCCCCCACAACCACCAGCCAGGGTTGTTGGAAAGAGGCCCTTGTCCCCATCAGCATGGTGCTTAGGGCAGGGCCCTGGTATGGTGACCTGGTATGGTTTGGGGTGGGGGGGCACTTGCTCATACACCCCCCCTTCCCCCTTTCCTGGGTTGCATGCTTGGATAAAGGTCCGGACCCCTATGCTTTTTTTTTTTTTTTTTTTTATTCCTCTTCCCCATCGGGGGGGGGGGGGGGGGGCTGGTGCCCATGCAGGGTTGGTTGTTGGGGGGGGGGGTTTGTTTTTTTTTCCAGGATTTTCTATTGCCAGCACTCATTTGTTTTTACGTTTCAGCTGTCAGTGGGGAATCCCGCTGACAGCCAACGAGTCGTCGGTTGCTAAGGACGTGGCGGACGGCGCCCCCAGCCCGATCCTTAGCAACCAGCTATTTCTTCACACAGAATTTGAATCATTGATCGTGTGGTGTTTGTGTTTTGTTTTGGGTTTTGTTTTGTATTGTTTTTTGTTTTTTTTATTTTTTGTTTTTTACGAGTTCAAATTGTTTTTCAAAAAATTGTGGAATCCGTCAGAAAATGAATAAACAAAATTAAAATTTTTAACTAAAATTCTGAAACCAAAATTTGGTAACGTAAGAAATTTGAATGTTCTGCACACACCTCTAGTGCCGCTCACACCCTGACCGCGGGACGGTGATCGCTGTCAGTGGGAGGTGATCCCAAACATCTGCTTCCTATAGGCTGAATATCCACCAAAGACTCCACCCAGAATGTCTTCTTTTTAACCCTCCCAATCATAGAAAAGCCAAAGCGAAGGGCACAGGTCTGACATCTGTTTATTTATTTATTTTTAAATCTGCAGGCCGCCCTCCAACCGCGGGACTACGCCGTGCCCAACCCCACCTGGAACCCCGAAACCAAGAGGCTGTACGAGGAGCTGAGCCGAGACCCGAGCTGGAGGAGACTTCCCTCCTACGAGGAGTTCGCTGGCAGCAGATCGAGTACAAGAATAAGAATAGTGTTTGGCTGTGGTGGGGGATGACATTAGAGTGTAAGCTCCTCTGGTGACCTCTGACCTCCTCCTGTACAGGTATGAGCCTGGAGGCCGACGGGGAAACTCGTTTCTTCACCAGGAACCTGGATCAGGAAGGAATCGGCTTCGAGTATTGTATGTTCTATAACGAGGCGGAGAAGAGGACAGTCTGCATATTCCAGCCCGGGCCCTATCTGGGGGGCCTCGCAGGGTGAGCGTTATTTTCTTTTTTTTTTTTTTTCTTTTTTTTTTTCTTCGCAGAGCCTACCCTAACCAGAATCCTTTGGTTCCTCGGGCTCTCCTTGTTCTCCTTCCACCTCTCGCGTCCCCTCTTGCCTTCTTCTAGGTACACACACGGGGGCTGCATCGCCACCATCGTAGACTCCACCGTGGGGGCGGGAATTGTAAACGGCATCGGACCGGCTATGACCGCCAACCTGAACCTCGACTATCGGAGGTAAGCGCCCAGGGGGGAGAAGAGGACCTACCTGACACTACATGGTTGTCAGGAGATTGTACAATCGATGGCCGGCGGTGATGATGTGGTAGTGACAGGGGAAGAATAATATTGGGGAGACTCTCGCGGGGGGGGGGGGGGTAGGAGTTGTTGATGTTCTGAAGCTGTGATAGCAGAGAGGTGTAATGAGGTTCTCTTTGTGTCTGTAGTCCGATTCCTCTGGGATCCACAGTCCTCATAGACAGCCGAGTGGAGAAGGTCGACGGTCAGAAAGTCTACACCAGATGCCAGGTCCGCAGTCATGACAGCGCTGTGCTTCACAGCGAGGCCACCGGTGAGGACTACTGCTGGGAAATCTTCATTCTGTAACTCCATTCCTTCCTCTCTTGTCTCTCCTGTCACTCATCTGTGGTTTCTGATCTGTCGCTCCTGTCATTGCTCTTCTGTCCCTCCTCCTCTGCCATTCCTGTTTCTTGTCTGCTGTTCCTGACTCTGCTCCTTTGTTGCTCCTCTGCCGGTGCTGGCGTTGCTCCGCTGCCATTCCTGTTTCTTGTCTGCTGTTCCTGTTGCTGCCCCTCTGCCATTCCTGACATTGCTCCTCTGTCCCTTCTTGTTGCTGCTCCTCTCTCCTTCTTGTCTGCCGTTCCTCTGTTGCTGCTCCTCCTCTGTCTCTCCTGTCATTGCTCCCGACGTTGCTCCTCTGCTGTTCCTCTTCATTGTCTGCTGTTCCTGACGTTGCTTCTCTGCCGTTTCTGTTATTGCTCCTCTCTTCCTCTGTCATTCCTGGTGTTGCTCCTCTGTTGTTGCTCCTCTGTCCCTGCTGTTGCTGCTCCTCTCTCCCTCCTTCTCTGCCGTTCCTAGCATTGCTCCTCTGCCATTCCTCTTGTTTCTTGTCTGTTGTTCCTGTCGCTGCTCGTCTGCCGTTCCGGTCGTTGCCAATCCTGTCATTGCTCCTCTGCCATTCCTTTTTGTTTGTTTCTTGTCTGCTGGTCCTGACACTGCTCCTTTGTTGCTCCTCTGCTGTTCCTGTTGCTGCTCCTCTGCCATTCCTGACATTGCTCCTCTGTCCCTCCTTGTTGCTGCTCCTCTCCTTCTTCTCTGCCGTTCCTCTGTTGCTGCTCCGCCTCTGTCTCTCCTGTCATTGCTCCCGACGTTGCTCCTCTGCTGTTCCTCTTCATTGTCTGCTGTTCCTGACGTTGCTTCTCTGCCGTTTCTGTCATTGCTCCTCTCTCTCCCTCCTCTGCCATTCCTGGTGCTGCTCCTCTCTCCCTCTTTCCCGTTCCTGGCTTTGCTCCTCTGCCATTCCTCTTGTTTCTTGTCTGCTGTTCCTGTCGCTGCTCCTCTGCCGTTCCTGTTGCTGCTCCTCTTTCCTTCTCTGCCATTCCTAGCGTTGCTCCTCTGCCACTCCTGTTTGTCTGCTGTTCCTGTCACTGCTCCTCTCTCCCTCCTCTGCCATCCCTGTTGTCTGCTGATCCTGTTGCTGCTCCTCTCTCCCTCCTTCTCTGCCATTCCGGTTTCTTGTCTGCTGTTTCTGTTGCTGCTCCTCTCTCATTCCTCCTCCTCCTCCCTCCTCTGCCTTTTCTGTTGCTCTTGTTGTTGTTCTGACAATTTACACTTTTTTTTTTCTCTCCTCCAGCTTTGTACGTTATGTTGAAGTCAGGAGAATCTGAAGCCCGACTATAATTTGCACATCTCAGACCTCAGGAAATGTTACAGATTCTGTTGGTTGGCAGCTGCACTTTGTACTGTAATGTATCCTGTCTGTCACTAGAGGGCAGCAGATCCCGTACCATAGAAACCCTCCTGGGAGAACTTTTTTATAATGTACTCACCGCTCTCTTGGATTGATCTTTTGTAGCGGTCCCTTTTTTCTAGGTGCAATGACCTCAAACCCGCCCCCACCATGTACCCGTTTTTGTACAGCCCTGTTCTTTGACTCCTCCCAACCAAATGTAATTAATAATCGTTCATAATTATTGTATGTGACGTTTATTTAAACTGAATAAATACAGAAAATATTTTCACAGCATTTCAAGTGTTGCAAATACCTTCATTGTATCTTCTTCATCCTGGGGACCGTTCCTCCTCTCGCTTCATCCTCGGGACCGTTCCTCCTCTCGCTTCATCCTGGGGACCGTTCCTCCTCTCCTCATCCTGGGGAACATAACTCCTTTTGCCTCTTCGAGGGAACCATTCATCCTCTCTCCTCATGCTGGGAACCATTCCTCCTCTCTTCTCACCCTGAGGACCATTCCTACTCCTCATGCTGGGGACCATTCCTCCTCTCCTCTTCTCACCCTGAAGACCATTCCTACTCCTCATCCTGGACACCATTCCTCATCTCTCCTCATCCTGGACACCATTCCTCATCTCTCCTCATCCTGGAGACAATTCCTCCTCTCTCCTCATCCTGGAGACAATTCCTCCTCTCTCCTCATCCTGGAGACAATTCCTCCTCTCTCCTCATCCTGGAGACAATTCCTCCTCTCTCCTCATCCTGGAGACAATTCCTCCTCTCTCCTCATCCTGGAGACAATTCCTCCTCTCTCCTCATCCTGGAGACAATTCCTCCTCTCTCCTCATCCTGGAGACAATTCCTCCTCTCTCCTCATCCTGGAGACAATTCCTCCTCTCTCCTCATCCTGGAGACAATTCCTCCTCTCTCCTCATCCTGGAGACAATTCCTCCTCTCTCCTCATCCTGGAGACAAGGATCCTGGATGAGGAGAGAGGAGGAATTGCCCCCAGGATGAGGAGAGAGGAGGAATGGCCCCCAGGATGAGGAGAGAGGAGGAATGGCCCCCAGGATGAGGAGAGAGGAGGAAGGGTCCCCCAGGATGAGGAGAGAGGAGGAAGGTTCTCCAGGATGAAGAGACACAAGAAAGGGTCTCCAGGATGAGGAGAGAGGAGGAATGATCTCCAGGATGAGGAGAGAGGAGGAATGATCTCCAGGATGAATAGAGACAAGAAAGGGTCTCCAGGATGAGGAGGGAGAGGAGGGATGGTCCCCAGGATTAAGAGAGGTATCTCCCCAGCTGGACACAGACACCAGTTCAACCTAACAATGGTTATCCCCATCTTGTCCATGCCATGTACAATCACCCCCCATCCTCTCCATGCCATGTACAATCACCCCCCATCCTCTCCATGCCATGCGCCATCATCCCCCATCCTCTCCATGCCATGTGCCATCTGTTATCCCCCATCCTCTTCATGCCATGTGTCATCATCCCCCATCCTCTCCATGCCATGTGTCATCACCCCCCATCCTTTTCTTTGTTCTTCTCCTGTTAGACACATCCTGAGCCCGGAAGTCCCATCTTCTCCCCCATACCTGAAACTAGACAAGAGAAGTTGGCATTGTCCTCCACCTGAGGCTGGGGACCCCTGAGTTGGTGGACACTTTGGGGGGGGGGGGGGCAGCCTTGTATATGGGGATTCCACCATTCTATGGATCGGGGGCCCCTGTATATTGTTCTCTGCAGCCTTGTCAGCCGGTCCCAGCCACATTGCTACCCATTAATAGACGCTCACAGACCAGCACCTGGTAGAGACGTGGCAGGAGGGACTCCTAAGGGTGAGTGATGGCATGTAAACCTGCAAGACCTAGTGAACCCCTAGAAGAGTGAGTGTGGCTCCACCCACCATATTCTGGGGTCACCGATGAGTCCGGACTCCATATTCTGGGGTGTGGGGTCACCAGTGAGATCAGCCTCCATATTCCAGGATCACCAGTAAGCCCGGCCTCCATATTCTGGAATGTGGGGTCACCAGTGAGATCAGCCTGCATATTTTGGGGTCACTGAGTCCGGACTCCATATTCTGCACTGTGGGGTCACCGCTGGAGCCAGCCTCCATATTCTGGGGTGTGGGGTCACTGGCCTCCATATTCTGGGGTGTGGGGTCACCGGTGGAGCCGGCCCCCATATTCTGCACTATGGGGTCACCGGTGTAGCCGGCCTCCATATTCTGGGGTGTGGGGTCACTGGCCTCCATATTCTGGTGTGTGGGGTCACCGGTGTAGCCGGCCTCCATATTCTGGGGTGTGGGGTCACTGGCCTCCATATTCTGGTGTGTGGGGTCACCGGTGTAGCCGGCCTCCATATTCTGGGGTGTGGGGTCACCGGCCTCCATATTCTGCACTGTGGGGTCACCGGCCCCCATATTCTGCACTATGGGGTCACCGCTGGAGCCGGCCTCCATATTCTGGGGTGTGGGGTCACCGGCCCCCATATTCTGCACTGTGGGGTCACCGCTGGAGCCGGCCTCCATATTCTGGGGTGTGGGGTCACTGGCCTCCATATTCTGGTGTGTGGGGTCACCGGTGTAGCCGGCCTCCATATTCTGGGGTGTGGGGTCACTGGCCTCCATATTCTGGTGTGTGGGGTCACCGGTGTACCCGGCCTCCATATTCTGGGGTGTGGGGTCACTGGCCTCCATATTCTGGTGTGTGGGGTCACCGGTGTAGCCGGCCTCCATATTCTGGGGTGTGGGGTCACTGGCCTCCATATTCTGGGGTGTGGGGTCACCGGTGGAGCTGGCCTCCATATTCTGGGGTGTGGGGTCACTGGCCTCCATATTCTGGAATGTGGGGTCACCAGTGAGATCAGCCTGCATATTTTGGGGTCACTGATGAGTCCGGACTCCATATTCTGCACTGTGGGGTCACCGCTGGAGCCAGCCTCCATATTCTGGGGTGTGGGGTCACTGGCCTCCATATTCTGGGGTGTGGGGTCACCGGTGGAGCCGGCCCCCATATTCTGCACTATGGGGTCACCGGTGTAGCCGGCCTCCATATTCTGGGGTGTGGGGTCACTGGCCTCCATATTCTGGTGTGTGGGGTCACCGGTGTAGCCGGCCTCCATATTCTGGGGTGTGGGGTCACTGGCCTCCATATTCTGGTGTGTGGGGTCACCGGTGTAGCCGGCCTCCATATTCTGGGGTGTGGGGTCACCGGCCTCCATATTCTGCACTGTGGGGTCACCGGCCCCCATATTCTGCACTATGGGGTCACCGCTGGAGCCGGCCTCCATATTCTGGGGTGTGGGGTCACCGGCCCCCATATTCTGCACTGTGGGGTCACCGCTGGAGCCGGCCTCCATATTCTGGGGTGTGGGGTCACTGGCCTCCATATTCTGGTGTGTGGGGTCACCGGTGTAGCCGGCCTCCATATTCTGGGGTGTGGGGTCACTGGCCTCCATATTCTGGTGTGTGGGGTCACCGGTGTAGCCGGCCTCCATATTCTGGGGTGTGGGGTCACTGGCCTCCATATTCTGGTGTGTGGGGTCACCGGTGTAGCCGGCCTCCATATTCTGGGGTGTGGGGTCACTGGCCTCCATATTCTGGGGTGTGGGGTCACCGGTGGAGCTGGCCTCCATATTCTGGGGTGTGGGGTCACTGGCCTCCATATTCTGGGGTGTGGGGTCACCGGCCTCCATATTCTGCACTGTGGGGTCACCGGCCCCCATATTGTGCACTGTGGGGTCACCGCTGGAGCCGGCCTCCATATTCTGGGGTATGGGGTCACTGGCCTCCATATTCTGGGGTGTGGGGTCACCGGCCTCCATATTCTGGGGTGTGGGGTCACCGGCCTCCATATTCTGCACTGTGGGGTCACCGGCCCCCATATTGTGCACTGTGGGGTCACCGCTGGAGCCGGCCTCCATATTCTGGGGTATGGGGTCACTGGCCTCCATATTCTGGGGTGTGGGGTCACCGGCCTCCATATTCTGGGGTGTGGGGTCACCGGCCTCCATATTCTGGGGTGTGGGGTCACCGGCCTCCATATTCTGCACTGTGGGGTCACATATTATAAGATCAAAAACAGGCAGTGGTAAAAAAAAAAAAAAAAAATCTTATAGTAAGTGCATATAGTGGCTCTCCTACTATGTATATTCATTGTGGCCAAAATTGGTGTGTTTCTTGCGTAGGACCGCTGAGCCTTGTTGTTCACAGCTTGAAGCCATGATTTTTCTTCACCAGTGAAGAAAATCTTGGGGTGGGCGGGGACGTTCTCACCATCTGTTCAGCTCCGCCCGCCCACCCGCAAGTCTCCGCCCACTCGAGGCTATAATTTTTCTCCACCGTGAGCATAAATCTACAGCGCATGCGCTGTTAAGGGCAGGGGATTGACACATGCGCAGTAAAGGCCCGCCGTCAGCTGTGCGAATGACGTAGCCTCACCGGAAGTGACGGGGTGAGCGAAAATCACGGGTCGCATGAAATTTTACAACAGAGCCGCTAAATGTAATGGAGAGCCGGGCAGAGGAAGGGGAGCCGCTAAATGTAATGGAGAGCCGGGCAGAGGAAGGGGAGCCGCTAAATGTAATGGAGAGCCGGGCAGAGGAAGGGGAGCCGCTAAATGCAATGGAGAGCCCGCTAAATGTAATGGAGAGCCGGGCAGAGGAAGGGGAGCCGCTAAATGTAATGGAGAGCCGGGCAGAGGAAGGGGAGCCGCTAAATGTAATGGAGAGCCGGGCAGAGGAAGGGGAGCCGCTAAATGCAATGGAGAGCCCGCTAAATGTAATGGAGAGCCGGGCAGAGGAAGGGGAGCCGCTAAATGTAATGGAGAGCCGGGCAGAGGAAGGGGAGCCGCTAAATGTAATGGAGAGCCGGGCAGAGGAAGGGGAGCCGCTAAATGTAATGGAGAGCCGGGCAGAGGAAGGGGAGCCGCTAAATGCAATGGAGAGCCCGCTAAATGTAATGGAGAGCCGGGCAGAGGAAGGGGAGCCGCTAAATGTAATGGAGAGCCGGGCAGAGGAAGGGGAGCCGCTAAATGTAATGGAGAGCCCGGCAGAGGGAAGGCAGAAGTTGCTGGAAGGTCCCAGGGACAAAGCAGCACTAAGAAAGAGCCTGTGAGGAGAGCAGAGCAGAACGCAGACCCTGGAGGGCGTGAACCGGACCAAGCCAATCCGAAGGGAAAGGTGCAGCCACTGGCCGCCCACAATGGCCGGGGACTGAGACCTGTGGTAGAGAGGCTGAGGCTGAAAATGAATGACATCTCAGGTGCTGCAATGAAAGTGAACCCGATAGTAGACACCATCATACATAAGGTGTCACAGGAAGACCCTCTGTTCTCATACATGGAACGGATGTCTACAGGGAGCTATTATGAAAAAGTGAAGGTGAGATTTTGTTTAATATTTTGTGTTTCGCTTTGTTTGTAATTATATGTTATTTTTATATTTACCTATTTTGCCTTACCTGCTTGTAAAATTTTATTTTTTATAGTCATGTGTTGTGCTTTATCTGTATTTCAACCGCTTCAGCCCCGGAAGATTTTAGCCCCTTCCTGACCAGAGCACTTTTTGCGATTCGGCACTGCGTCACTTTAACTGACAATTGCGCGGTCGCGCAACTTTGTAGCCTTTTTTCCCCACAAATAGAGCTTTCTTTTGGTGGTATTTGATCACCTCTGCAGTTTTTCTTTTTTGCGCTATAAACAAAAAAGAGCGACAATTGTGGAAAAAAAACCTCAATATTTTGTACTTTTTGCTATAATAAATATCCCCATTAACCACTTAAGGGCCGTCGTATTGCCATTGTACGTCATTACAATGGCACAGGCAGGCACGTACATGTATGTGCCTGTCTTCCAGCGGGTGGGGGGTCCGATCGGACCCCCTCCCGCTGGATACAGCGGTCCGGTTCAATGCAGGAGCGATCCGTGATGAGGGGATGGCCGTTGGTTTCTGGCCATCCCCTCTCGATCGCTCCTGGCCAATGACAAGCTTCCTCCCACTGTGTATTGTATACACAGGAAGGAGGAAGTGATGTCATTCTCCTCGGGGTGGTCTTTTTGACCGGACTACGAGGAGAAGACAAAAAGTAAGTGTGCACCAACACTACACTGACATGTAGGTACACATAGGCACACAAACCCCCCCCCCCGATCGCCTCCCGATCCCCTCCCCCTCCCCCCCAGTCACAGTGTCACTGATTGCATTGATCATTTATTTACTGATCACTGCATTCAGTGTCAGTTGTAAAAGTAAAAACTGTCAGGGCAGTTAGTGTTAGGTCCAGGGTAGCCCCCTATCACCCCCCAATAAAGATTTAACCCCCTGATTGCCCCTAGAGTTAACCCTTTAACCCCTTTTGCCAGTGTCACTAAGCGATCTTTTTTCTGATCGCTGCATTAGTGTCGCTATTGTCGCTAGGTAGCTAGTTATTTTTTTAGGTTCACTGCCAGGTTTTTATAGCGCTAGGTACCCCGATATACTACCCAATAATGGTTTTAACCCCCTGATTGCCCCTAGTTAACCCTTTCACCAGCGATCACAGTATAAGTGTCACTGGTGATGCTGGTTAGCCAGTTAGTTATTTAGGTTCCCCGTCAGGTTTTTATATAGCGCCAGGGACCCCCATATACTACCTAATAAAAATTTGAACCCTCTGATTGCCCCTAGTTAACCCTTTCACCAGTGATCACCGTATAAGTGTTACGGGTGACTCTGGTTAGTTTGCTTTTTATAGCATCAGGGCACCCACCATTTATTACCCAATAAAGGTTTAACCCCCTGATCACCCGGCGGGTGATATCAATTAGGTTTTAGGGTCAGGGTCTGCGTCGTCCCAGGCAGCGCTAGGTTAGTGCCAGTACCGCTAACACCCACGCGCAAAGCATAAACCTCCCGTAGTGGTATAGAATCTGAACAGATCAATATCTGATCTGATCAGATCTATACTAGCGTCCCCAGCAGTTTAGGGTTCCAAAAAAACGCATTGTTAGCGGGATCAGCCCAGATACCTGCTAGCACCTGCGTTTTGCCCCTCCGCCCAGCCCACCCAAGTGCAGTATCGATTGATCACTGTCACTTACAAAACACTAAACGCATAACTGCAGCGATCGCAGAGTCAGGCCTGATCCCTGCGATCGCTAGCAGTTTTTTTTGGTAGCATATTTAAATCCGGAAGGCAGTGCTTGGGTTTTCGGGGTTCCGTACGTGGCTAGGCTCCCCACATGTGGTATCCCGTACTCGGGAGAAGCAGCAGAATTTATTTTGGGGTGTAATTTGACTTATGCCCATAGCATGTGTGAGCAATATATCATTTAGTGACAACTTTGTGCAAAAAAAAATATTTTTTTTAATTCCTGCAACTTGTGGCAAAATATAAAATATTTCATGGACTCAACATGCCTCTCGGTAAATAGCTTGGGGTGTCTACTTTCCAAAATGGGGTAATTTGGGGGGGTTTTGTGCTATTTTGGCATTTTATGGCCTTCGAAACTGTGATAGGTAGAGAGGAGTGAAATCAAAAATTTGCACCCTTAGAAACCCTGAAGGCAGTGATTGGTTTTTGGGGTGCCGTACGCAGCTAGACTCCCAAAAAGTCCCACATATGTGGTATCCTCGTACTCAGGAGAAGCAGCAGAATATATTTTCGGGTGCAATTCCACATATAACTATGGCATGTGTGAGCAATATATCATTTAGTGACAACTTTTTGTAAACTTTTTTTTTTTTGTGTCATTATTCAATCACTTGGGACAAAAAAAAATATTCAATGGGCTCAACATGCCTCTCCCCAACTTCCTTGGGGTGTCTTCTTTCCAAAATGGGGTCATTTGGGGGGGTTTCGTGTTATTTTGGCATTTTATGGCCTTCGAAACTGTGATAGGTAGTGAGGAGTGAAATCAAAAATTTGCACCCTTAGAGATCCTGAAGGCAGTGATTGGTTTTCGGGGTGCCGTACGCGGCTAGACTCCAAAAAAGTCCCACATATGTGGTATCCCCGTACTCAGGAGAAGCAGCAGAATATATTTTGGGGTGCAATTCCACATATAACTATGGCATGTGTGAGCAATATATCATTTAGTGACAACTTTTTGTAAACTTTTTTTTTTTTTTTGTGTCATTATTCAATCACTTGGGACAAAAAAAAATATTCAATGGGCTCAATATGCCTCTCCACAACTTCCTTGGGGTGTCTACTTTCCAAAATGGGGTCATTTGGGGGGGGGTTTGTACTGCCCTGCCATTTTAGCACCTCAAGAAATGAGATAGGCAGTCGTAAATTAAAAGCTGTGTAAATTCCAGAAAATGTACTCTAGTTTGTAGACGCTATAACTTTTGCGCAAACCAATAAATATACGCTTATTGACATTTTTTTTTTACTAAAGACATGTGGCTGAATAAATTTTGCCCTAAATGTATGACTAAAATTGAGTTTATTCGATTTTTCTTATAACAAAAAGTAGAAAATATAATTTTTTCTAAAAATTTTCGGTCTTTTTCCATTTATATCGCAAAAAATAAAAATCGCAGAGGCAATCAAATACCATCAAAAGAAAGCTCTATTTGTGGGAAGAAAAGGACGCAAATTTCGTTTGGGTGCAATATTGCATGACCGCGCAATTACCAGTTAAAGCAGCGCAGTGCGAAATTGTAAAAAGACCTCTGGTCCTTAGGGTGTTTATTGGTCCGGGGCTGAAGTGGTTAAAAAAACAAAAACAAAAAAAAATATTTTTTTTCTCAGTTTAGGCCGAAACATATTCTACATATTTTTCTCAGTTTAGGCCAAAACATATTCTTCTACATATTTTTGGTAAAAAAAAACAAATAACGCAGTAAGCGTATATTGATTGATTTGCGCAAAAGTATTGCATTTACAAAATAGGGGAAAGTTTTATGACATTTTTATTATTATTTTTGTTTTACTAGTAATGGCAGCGATCAGCGATTTTTTTTATTTTTTTTTTTTATTGTCACTGCGACATTATGGTGGACACATCAGACAATTTTGACACATTTATGGGACCAATGGCATTAATACAGCGATCAGTGTGATAAAAATCCATTCATTACTGTAAAAATGTCACTGGCAGTGAAGGGGTTAACACTAGGGGCGCTCAAGGGGTTAATGTGTTCCCTAGTGTGTGTTCTAACTGAAAGGGGGAGGGGACTGTGTAGGGGAGATGACAGATCGCTGTTCATACTTTTATGAACAGTCGATCTGTCACTTCTCCCCTCAGAGAACCGTCTACACACAGAGATCCCGGTTCTTGCTGTGTTATGATTGCAGGAGCCCGCCAGGCACTCGCATGGGCCCCTAGTGGCCGCCTCGGGAACCAATGTAACATGACGCTTATTCATGCAGCTGAGCCATGTTCCCGCAGTACAACTGTGGCGGCTTGTCGGCAAGCGGGTTAACCACTTAAGCACCGGACCATTTGGCTGGCCAAAGACCGGAGCCCTTTTTGCGATTCGGCACTACGTCGCTTTAACTGACAATTGCGCGGTCGTGCGACGTGGTTCCCAAACAAAATTGATGTCCCTTTTTACCCACAAAGAGCTTTCTTTTGGTGGTATTTGATCACCCCTGCGGTTTTTATTTTTTGCACTATAAACAAAAAAAGAGCAACAATTTAGAAAATACGCATTATTTTTTACTTTTTGCTATAAGGCCTCATGCACACGAGACGCAGATGAAACCTCTGTTAAAAAAAAGCTGAAACGCGCGTTTAGAAACGCGCGTTTTGCCGCGTTTGCATGCCGCGTTTAGACGCGTTTGCGTTTAAACGCGTTTATAAAGATAACATCATGTAGACCCTCCCCAAGCTCTCAAAGCATTTTTTTTAACTATTTCTGCTATTTTGATCAGAGTGAGCAGCAGCAGCATAGAGAGCAGTTGTACACTTGCATTTGCCGTGTCACTTGCCACGGCACCTGCCACAAGTTGTGGATTGTCCACTTGCCACGTCACTTGCCACAAGTTGGGGATTGTCCACTTGCCACATCACCTGCCACGTCACCTGCCACAAATTGTGGATTGTCCACTTGCCACATCACTTGCCACATCACCTGCCACGTCACTTGCCACGAGATGTGGATTGTCCACTTTCCACGTCATCTGCCATGCCACCTGCCACAAGCTGTGGATTGTCCACTTGCCACATCACCAGCCACATCACCTGCCACAAGTTGTGGATTGTCCACTTGCCACGTCACTTGCCACATCACCTGCCACTAGTTGTGGATTGTCTACTTGCGGCGTCACTTGCCACATCACCTGCCACGTCACTTGCCACGTCACCTGCCACAAGTTGTGGATTGTTCACTTGCCATGTCACCTGCCACAAGTTGTGGATTGTCCACTTGCCACGTCACTTGCCACAAGCTGTGGATTGTCCACTTGCCACATCACTTGCCACGTCACCTGCCACGTCACTTGCCACGTCACCTGCCACAAATTGTGGATTGTCCACTTGCCACGTCACTTGCCACAAGCTGTGGATTGTCCACTTGCCACATCACTTGCCACGTCACCTGCCACATCACTTGCCACGTCACCTGCCACAAGTTTTGGATTGTCCACTTGCCACGTCACTTGCCACGTCAGCTGTCACGTCACTTGCCACGAGATGTGGATTGTTCACTTTCCACGTCATCTGCCATGCCACCTGCCACAAGCTGTGGATTGTCCACTTGCCACGTCACCAGCCACATCATCTGCCACAAGTTGTGGATTGTCCACTTGCCACGTGACTTGCCACATCACCTGCCACGTCACTTGCCACATCACCTGCCACAAGTTGTGGATTGTCTACTTGCCACGTCACTTGCCACATCACCTGCCACGTCACTTGCCACGTCACCTGCCACAAGTTGTGGATTGTCCACTTGCCACGTCACTTGCCACATCACCTGCCACGTCACTTGCCACGAGATGTGGATTGTCCACTTGCCATGTCACTTGCCACGTCACCTGCCACGTCACTTGCCACGTCAGCTGCCACGTCACTTGCCACAAGATGTGGATTGTCCACTTGTCACATCACCTGCCACATCACTTGCCACATCACCTGCCACAAGTGGATTGTCCACTTGCCACGTCACTTGTCACGTCCCCTGCCACAAGTGGATTGTCCACTTGCCACGTCACTTGCCACGTCACCTGCCACAAGTTATGGATTGTCCACTTGCCACGTCACATGCCAGTCACCTGCCACAAGTTGTTGATTTTCCACTTGCCACGTCACCTGCCAAGTCACTTGCCGCGTCACCTGCCAGGTCACTTGCCACGTCACCTGCCACAAGTTGTGGATTGTCCACTTTCCACGTCACTTGCCACTTCACCTGCCACATCACTTGCCACAAGTTGTGGATTGTCCACTTGCCACATCACTTGCCACCTGCCATGTCACTTGCCACAAGTTGTGGATTGTCCACTTGCCACGTCACTTGCCACAAGTTGTGGATTGTCCACTTGCAATTGCAATTGTTTAAAATATTTTTCTAATGGTTTTTCATCATTTGCAATCATTTTTGAGATTTTTAATGTAAAAAAAAAGGTCACCTTTAAAAACGCATATAAACGCAAACGCGGCTAAACGCGGGTGCCGCGTTTAGCCGCGTTTTGCGTCTGAAACGCATAAATTTTTGTTTCTGAACGCATTTTTTTGCTTCTGGAAAAACGAGATTAAACGCAACTGCATATAAACGGAAAAAAACGAGACTGTGTGCATGGACACATAGGATAACATTGAATGAGTTCAGGTGCAGTTGAAAAAACTGTCCAACTGCATCTGAACGCGCGTTTAACTGCGTCTCGTGTGCATGAGGCCTAATAAATATTCCCCCAAAAGATTTTTTCGTTTTATTAATATATTAATTAGCGATTTTTGTCATGACTGTGACATTACGGCGGACACATTGAACAATTTTTGCGCTATTTTGGGACTATTCACATTTATACAGCGATCAGTGCTATTAAAAATGCATTGATTACTGTGTAAATGAGACTGGCAGTGAAGGGGTTAACCAGGAGGGGCGCTGCAGGGGTTAAGTGTGTCGTAGGGATGTGTTCTAACTGTAGGGGGGGGTGGGCTACGTGTGTCACAACACTGTTCACCGATCCCGATCACAGGGAGTGGTGATCACTGTCCTGTCACTAGGAAGAATGGGGAAATGCTTGTTTACATTAGCATTTCCCCATTCTTCCTCTCCGTGAGGCGAGACATAGAGTCCGCGGGACCCGCGTTCACACTCGCGACCACACGGCAGCAAATTTGCCTGTATTCCCATTTGCCTGTCCGTGCCATTCTGTCGATGTAAATGTTTGTGCGGCAGTCAGCAAGTGGGTAAAGTGGTTGTAAACCCGAAGAAGAAGAAGAAGACGAAAAAGAAGAAAAAAAAAAACTGTAAGAAAAAGGCATAATGAACTAGTCATAAGTGACGCTGTTGCAGCAGTCCCCGCACACAGCTATGACCGGCGACATGTCTCCCGGAGTGATTTCTGGGTTTGTCACTCTCATGCAAGCGCGTGGGAGCCGCCGGTCACGGCATAGCTGCTGAAGGAACGGCACGAGCGAGCCATTTCTTCCGGCGCAAGCGTATATATGGTAAATATCTCCTATCCCGTGCAGGAATAGGAGATATTTTCAGTACTTACAGGTAAGCCTTATTATAGGCTGTAGGTACAAGTGGTGTAACTAGTGTAACATTGGGGGTTGTTTAGCTTTCGCAGTAGATGCTTTTGCCAGTGATTCAAACCAGTCAGGAACCATATTTTAGGGCATGGTAGCCCTGTTCTTTGAACAACGGCTTTCTTCTTACCACTCTTCCATAAAGGCCAGATTTGTCCATTCTCCCACCTGAGCTGTGGATCTCTGCAGCTCCTCCAGAGTTACAATGGGCCTCTTGGTTGCTTCTCTGATTAATGCTCTCCTTGCCCGGCCTGTCAGTTCAGTTGTCCGGCCATTGTCTTGCAAGGTTTGCAGTTGTGCCTTACTCTTTCCATTTTCGGATGATAGATTGAACAGTGCTCTGCGAGATGTTCAAAGCTTGGGATATATTTGTATAACCTAACCCTGCTTTATACTTCTCCACAACTTTATCCCTGACCTGTCTGGTGTGCTCCTTGGCCTTCATGATGCTGTTTGTTTGCAAAGGTTCTCTAACAAACCTATGAGGGCTTCACAGAACAGCTGCATTTATACTGAGAATAAATTACACACAGGTGGACTCTATTTACTAATTAGGTGACTTCTGAAGGCAATTGGTCCCAGTAGATTTTAGTTATAGGTATCAGAGTAAGGGCCGGTTCACACTTGTGCTATGGCAGACATCGCATGTAATGCTCAGCGCACTGCTGTTCACATTACATGCGATGTCTGTGCGGTGCAATGTCAGCCATACAGATAGTATGGCTGATATCGTACCGCATTCGGTGCAAACACGCACAGGACCCTTTTTTCAGTTCGGACCAGAATTGGATCGCATGTGTGTTCACACATATGCAATCCGATTTATGTCCGAACTGTCAGTTCGCATTGTGATATGGGGGTGTCGTTAACATATAATGACACTCCCCAGCAGTTCGCTATGGCAGAGTGCCGTGCGTGTCGGGTGCGATGCAGGAACCCGCAGTTGATTAGCAGGGTTCTCGCATCGCACAAGTGTGAACCAGTCCTTAAGGGGGCTGAATACAAATGTATGTCACATATTTATTTGTAAGAAATTTTAAAAACCATTAATTATTTTCAAGGCACTGTATTTATTTTTGATGTTTTGCCTCATCTAGAATCAAGGTGGATTTGATTTAAATCATGATTTAAATCGCTAGTAAAAAGGCTTGATTTAAATCAATTCAATTTAAATCATATTTTTTAAAGAGCAACTGCCATTTTTGTCCCACAGCGGCTCCTCCTCTAACCCGCTAGTGACTCACCGACAGTCCCATTCACTTTAATGGGACAGCTGGTGATTCGGCAGTGACACACCAAGGTGAGGGACGTGGCACCAGCAGGTGAGTGAATGCCCGCTAACAGGCACTGCCATGACGGATCTGAAAGAACAGGTGCTCTTTAAATGTAAGGACTTATTCTTGTTGCTAGTTAGAATCTGTAATATTTGCAAACAAAACTAAGGTTTCCTATTTAGATATTAACCACTTCCCGCCCGGCCTATAACAGATTGATGGCCAGGAAGTGGTTCTCTTATCCTTACTGGGCGTCATATGACATCCAGCTGGATAGCATGCATCGAGGCGGGGGCAGAGTGTCAGTCTAACACACCTCATCTCCGATGGTGATAAGAAGCCTCTGTCGGAGGCTTCCTACCACGTGATCAGCTATGACCAATCACAGCTGATCATTGCGTGAACCAGGAAGTGCCATACCAGTTCGCTCCGACAGGGTTCTCTCCCTGTCCAAGGGGGGTGGGGGGTCTGTGCCGATAATCAGCACACTGATTATCAGCACAGCCCCCATCAAATGTACCAATAAGTTACCAGTCGGTACCCAGTCAGTGTCCCATCATCCCCTGCCAGTGCCCAATAAAGTGCCAATCAGTGCCTACCATAGTGCCAGTGTCCATCACAGTACCAATCGGTGTCCATCACAGTACCAATCAGTGCCCAGCATTAACACCTGTCAGTCACCTGCCCAATCAGTGCTGCCCATCAGTGACATCTATTAGTGTCCAATGCCACCTGTCAGTGCCAATCAGTGCCGTCTGTCAGTGACCATCAATGCCACCTGTCAGTGCCCATCAGTTCCACCTGTCAGTGCCCATCAGTCCTGCATATCAGTACCACCTATCGGTGCCCATCAATTCTACATATCAGTGCCTCCTTATCAGTGCCAACTCATCATTGCTCATCAGTGCCGGCTCATCAGGGCTCGTCCATGAAGGAGAAAACAAAATTTTATAACAGAAACAAAGAAAAAAGTTTTTTGTTTTTTTTTCAAAAATGTTGGTATTTTTTAGTTTGTTTAGCAAAAAATAAAAACTGCAGAGGTGATCAAATACCACCAAAAGAAAGCTTTATTTGTGGGAACAAAATGATAAAAATATAGTTTGGGTACAGTGTAGCATGACTGCGCAATTGTCATTCAAAGTGCGACAGTGCTGAAAGCTGAAAATTGCCCTGGGCAGGAAGGGGCGAAAGTGGCTGATATTGATGTGGTTAAGCTGTCAGGTTAGTAAAACAGCGATAATCAGAACCGACTGAGCGATCAGCGGTGATTCAGTCTTATGCCGCATACACACGACCGGACTTTCCGGCAGACTAGGTTTTTATCAGATTAATCGAAAAAATAATCGGCCGATTAATCGATTATGAAAATAATCGTTAGTTGCAGCCCTACTTTACAATCACTTTAACCACTTGTCTACTGGGCACTTTTACCCCCTTCCTGCCCAGGCCAATTTTAGTTTTCAGCGCTGTCGCACTTTGAATGACAATTGAGCGGTCATGCTACACTATACCTGTATGAGATTTTTATCATCTTTTTCACACAAATAGAGCTTTCTTTTGGTTGTATTTAATCACCTCTGGGTTTTTTATTTTTTGCTAAACTAACAAAATAAGACCAAAAATGTTTGAATTTAGTTTTTTGCAAACAGGTCATTTTTTTCCTTCGCTGATGGGGTTGCTGGGCACTAATAGGCAGAACTCAACGGCACCAATAGGCTGCACAGATGGGCACTGACGAGGCAGCGCTAATAGGCTTCACTGGTGGGCACTAATAGGCAGCATTGATGGGGCGGACTGATGGGGCTGTACGGATGGGGCGGCACTGATGGGCACCACTGAAGGACACTGATAGGTAGCAATGATGGCCCCTACTGAAGAAGTTAATGCTTTGACGATACACATCTTGGGGACAGAGCCTGTGTATTGACGTTAAATCGTGGCCATCTTAAGACCTATTGTGTCTGAAATGTGTTTTCAGGTTGCACGGCTTACAGTGCCATCTTTGCGAGTTGTATACCTTACCTTTTTTATATATAATTAAACATTTTGAACGGAGAGCACTAGATTCTGCCTTCCTTTTTTTTGCATATCCATCATATCTGATGAGATGTTCGGGGTTTTTATCCCATGAGAATAAGCAATTTGAAGGAGGAAAGTGATTACCAGCACCACGCCAGCCTTCTCTATTATCCCCAGAGGGGAACACTGCTGATTTTATTCATATATGAGGTGAGCAGCCTGTGAGACTGGTGGATGAAAGCACAAGCACTTTGGATTTTTGCACCGTTGATTTATTGATTTTTTTAATTTGCTTCAATCAGTCACAGATTCTATATATGAACTTTCAGCAATATATGATTACCATTTTTAGCTACGCTTTTATCATTATTGATGGTTTTTGATTTAAAGGGCAGCACGGTTTATTGATTATTAGCACTGATTTGCAGCACTGATAGGCAGCACCAATGGGGCTGTACTGATAATCAGGGCACTTGATTATTAGTGCAGATGTTCACACTAGCCGGTTACTTACTGGTGTTCTATAATTTTCCTTGACCCATAAGAATGCTGGACTGCATCACTTTCGTGTTGGCGAGTCACTTCCGTGGAGGTTCACTACATTCACAGTGCATGCGCTTGTGTCCCAACGCCTAAACAGCTGGTTGTCGGATATCTAACACAAGCTGACAGGGTCAAGGATTTTCACAGGCAAGTTGCGAGTTGCCTACAGTGCACATGCGCACACTGCCATCTAAGATTAGAAAACATATTTCTGAAATGACCAACTTTTTTAAGGAAAGAAGATATTATGGAATTTGTTTTAGATTTACTTCACATCCATGTAATATCCAAGCAATAGCAATGATCCTGACAGGAAGATTCCCCCACAGCTGGGATAACATCAGGGGCCCCCAACAGCCTGGACACATGACACCTCAGGGGTCCCCACCAGCCTGGGCACATCAGTCCCCCCCCCCAAATCACGAGGCTCTCTATGTCCTGCCTGGGGGCAGGACATAGAGAGCCTCCTGATTTGGGGGGGGGGGACTGATGATTGGTGAACAGGAAGGACACGGGGGCCCCTTAGATCATCATCAAAAAAATCACTAACCAGACCAATTTTCAGACTTCAGTGCTCTCACATTTTGAATGACAAATACTCAGCCATGTAACACTGTACCTATATGAAATGTTTGTCCTTTTTTTCACACAAATAGAGCTTTCTTTTGGTAGTATTTAACCACTTTAAGACCTATTTGTCAAACTTATTGTTTACAAGTTAAAGTGATTGTAAGGGTTTGTTCATTTTTTTATTTAAAATAACAAACATATCATACTTACCTCCACTGTGCATCTCGTTTTGCATAGTGTGGCCCCGAACCTGCTCTTCTGAGGTCCCCCTGGCGGCTCTCGCGGCTCCTCCCCACATCAGATAACCCCCTAGGGGAAGCGCTTCCCTGAGGTGGTTACCTTGCGGGCGTTCTCCATAGTCGCCGAATGAATGACTCGGCCCTGCCCCCGACTCCCGTATCATTGGATTTGATTGACAGCAGCAGGAGCCAATGGCTGCGCTGCTATTAGTCTATCCAATCAGGACACAATACACCGGCCGGAGCTGGTGTGCTCCTTCCCGTCCCGCAAATTTCTGGGCTCGGGGGCGCTGCTGCATTGAAATTGAAACAGCGAAGGTTTACAACCCCTTTTAAATTTTTTTTTTTTTTTTTTGCTAAAAAAATACTTATAAAAAAATATATATATATTGTTTGAGGGTTCTAACACCCTAGAGAATAAAATGGCAGTTGTTGCAATACTTTTTGTCACACCGTGTTTGCGCAGCGGTCTTACAAGTGCACTTTTTTGGGGAAAAATTCACTTTTTTTAGTAAAAAAAAAAAAAAAATAAGACAACAGTAAAGTTAGCCCATTTTTTTTTTATATTGTGAAAGATGTTACGCTGAGTAAATTGATACCCAACATGTCACGCTTCAAAGTTGCCCACACTCATGGAATGGTGACAACATTTTACCCTTAATCTCCATAAGCCTCGTTTAAAAAATTCTACAGGTTGCATGTCTTGAGTTACAGAGGAGGTGTAGGATTATTGCTCTTGCTCTAATGAGCGAGGCGATACCTCACATGTGTGACTTGAACACCGTTTTCACATGTGGGAGGTACTCACGTATGCGTTCGCTTCTGCATGCGAGCTCGGCGGGATGGGGCGCGTTAAAATATTTTTTTTTTCTTATTTATTTTACCTTTTATTTAAAAAAATAAATAAAAAATGTGTCACTTTTATTCCTATTACAAGGAATGTAAACATCCCTTGCAATAGAAAAAAAGCATGACATAACCTCTTAAATATGAGATCTGGGGTCAAAAAGATCTCATATTTACACTAAAATTCAATAAAAACAAAAACAATAAATTAAATGTCATTTGAAAAAAATTAAATAAAAATGTTGCTTTAAGAGCTATGGGCGGAAGTGACGTTTTGATGTCGCTTCCGCCCTGCAATGGTATGGAGATGGGTGGGGGCCATCTTCCCCTTACTCATCTCCATACCCAACAGGGAGAAGGACCCAATCGCCTCCGCCGCTGCCGCTCCAGTAAGTGGGGGAGGGCACCGAAAGACGGGCCGCCGATAAAGGTGATCTTGCAGCGTAGCCGCCGCAGATGCCACTTTTATCTGAATTATACGGAGGGCGGTCCAGAAGTGGTTAAACCCCACTGGGCTTTTTATTTTTTGCGCTATAAATGAAAAGACCGAAAATTTTGTAAAAAAAAAAAATGCTTTTTTCTTTGTTTCTGTTATAAAATTTTGCAAATTAGTAATTTTTCTTCATACATTTTGGCCAAAATGTATACATACTATTTATACTGCTACATATCTTTGGTAAAAAAATAACCAAAGTCATATATCATGATAAATAAATAAAATGATGTATATTATTTGGTCTTTGTGAAAGTTATATTCTACAAGCTATGGTGCCAATCACTGAAAATTTATTACACCTGATGTACTGATGGAAAAATATTTAGTGTCAACTGCGCTACCCCAAAATATTAAATACACCACACTTTATCAACCGTGGAAACAAACAAAAATTGCCCCCCAAAAAATTCCCAAAAAACACCAGTTGTGCACAATAGTATGTATCGTTTAACACATACTATGCAATCGTAAACCGAAACTGACATATACGTCAATATAACTCAAATATGAACACCCAATATTGTGCATTTAATTCTATATTGTCCTGTTCATACACTGTGCCAGTATTCACTGGGGATCCCCATGTGGGTCATCCACTGTAAATATGCAATTCCTGTGCTCTTATTTTCACATCCGTGATTGCCTGTGACTATTCCACCACTCCAGTGACAACACCACCACCACCACCACATGGATTGGCCACTCACCAGAAAATTGTATAAATGCGCCTTTGGTTCATTAGAAAGGAATAACCACTCCACTTTTGTTGTTTTATCCTTGCTGTCCACAATGAGCTATGAGTATATATATATAATCCGTCCTCATAAAAAACAAACAGCGATCATTGCGCAATAACCTTACATTTTTTTATTTAAAATGAAGTTAAAAATAGACTGTACACTCACATTTTTCAGCGCCCATAAGCTGGCACCAAGATTCTCCAGCAGTTCAGATGGGCGTATAGATGTCGCCGTGTGTATCCTAAACCGGCGTGTGGTGCAAGCCTCGTTTTCACTCGGCTTGCGGTTTAAGTCTTGCTTTTGCCCCGGACTGGAAATGACGCAGTACTGATGGCCTATCTAATTTCTTGAGACACTAACAAGCCAGGACAGCAAGAGGAGTGAAGGCAGAGGAGATAGATGAGAGTAGAGAGCTGGGGTAGAAGGGTGAGGAGTAGAAGAATGACTGGAAAAGATAAACTGAACCCACTTGGAGGAAGTAGCTATGGACTGATGATTGACATAGGTGGAGTTTAAGATGTTGTGCAGAGTGTATTTGTTTTTCTACAACTGTAGGTTTCCCTTATCATGTGTTATGTTATTATAGTCAGAGAGGTGCAAGGTTTGTTTGTTTTGTGTGTTTTCTTACTTGATTAACTTGATATATTATTTGTTAATATGTATCACAATAAGAATATATTATGGACTAATTTTATATATTATTTGTTTATATACAGTGGGGATGGAAAGTATTCAGACCCCCTTAAATTTTTCACTCTGTTATATTTCAGCCATTTGCTAAAATCATTTAAGTTCATTTTTTTGTACACACAGCACCCCATATTGACAGAAAAACACAGAATTATTGACATTTTTGCAGATTTATTAAAAAAGAAAAACTGAAATATCACATGGTCCTCAGACCATTTGCTCAGTATTTAGTAGAAGCACCCTTTTGATCTAATACAGCCATGAGTCTTTTTGAGAAAAATGCAGCAAGCTTTTCACACCTGGATTTGGGGATCCTCTGCCATTCCTCCTTGCAAATCCTCTCCAGTTCTGTCAGGTTGGATGGTAAACATTGGTGGACAGCCATTTGTAGGTCTCTCCAGAGATTCTCAATTGGGTTTCAGGGCTCTGGCTGGGCCATTCAAGAACAGTCACTGAGTTGTTGTGAAGCCACTCCTTCGTTATTTTAGCTGTGTGCTTAGGGTCATTGTCTTGTTGGAAGGTAAACCTTCGGCCCAGTCTGAGGTCCTAAGCACTTTGGGGTAAGTTTTCATCCAGGATATCCATGTACTTGGCCGGATTCATCTTTCCCTCAATAGCTCAGTTTGGCCAGACAGCCAGCTCTATGAAGGGTTCTGGTCATCCCAAATGTCTTCCATTTAAGAATTGTGGAGGCCACTGTGCTCTTAGGAACCTTAAGTGCAGCAGAATTTTTTTCTGTAACCTTGGCCAGATCTGTGCCTTGCCACAATTCTGTCTCTGAGCTCTTCGGGCAGTTCCTTTGACCTCATGATTCTCATTTGTTCTGACATGCACTGTGAGCTGTAAGGTCTTATATAGACAGGTGTGTGGCTTTCCTAATCAAGTCCAATCAGTATAATCAAACACAACTGGACTCAAATGAAGGTGTAGAACCATCTCAAGGATGATCAGAAGATGGACAGCACCTGAGTTAAATATATGAGTGTCACAGCAAAGGGTCTGAATACTTAGGACCATGTGATATTTCAGTTTTTCTTTTTTAATAAATCTGCAAAAATGTCAACAATTCTGTGTTTTTCTGTCAATATGGGGTGCTGTGTGTACATGAATGAGGAAAAAAATTAACTTAAATGATTTTAGCAAATGGCTGCAATATAACAAAGAGTGAAAAATTTAAGGGGGTCTGAATACTTTCCGTCCCCACTGTATATTACAACAAAAACACCTTATGGCTTAATCTGATATATTTTGATTATATGTATTACAAAAATTAATTTAATATTTGCTTTAAAAAAAAAAAAAAAACAACAAGCCAGGACAGTACAAATACCCCCCAATTGACTCCTTTTTAGAAAGTAGACATTCCAAGGTATTTAGTAAGAGGCATGGTGAGTTTTTTGAAGTTGTAATTTTTTTCCCACAATTCATTGCAAAATAAAAAAATTTTTTTCCTTTTTTGTTTTTCACAAAATTGTCATATTAACAGGTTATTTCTCCCACATGGCATATGCATAGTGCAACTACACCCCAAAACACATTCTGCTACTCCTCCTCAGTATGTCGATACCACAGGTGTGAGACATTTTCACAGCCTGGTTACATCCAGAAGCCCAACATGCAGGGAGCACCATCAAATGTTCTAGGGACATAAGTTGCACATTTAATTTCTTGACTACCTATTATGCCCTGTACACATGGTCAGACTTTCCGACGACAAAATCCGTCAGATTTTTTCCGACAGATTTTGGCCCAAACTTGTGTAGCATACACATGGTCGCACAAAGTACGACGGGACTATAAACGGGCCAATAGCTTTATTCTTGTAATTTATTCTGAGCATGCGGGGCACTTTGTCCGTCGGAATTGGCTTTTTGGTAAGCCTCCATTGCTTATTCCTAGGTGACGGGCTGCACTAGTGGTGGAAACTTATTATTTGGATTTTGTTTGTGAACACTTCTTTGCTGGATTTTTTCACCCATGAACTGTTTTTGTGTTTGATACATGTGTTTGTTGCTCATGGATTGATCATATTAACACATATGGACTATTATGATTTTTTTTTTTTCACTTAATTATTTAGAATACTCCTTTGTACAGGGCTTGACAAATTTGCTTGGAATCTAGGAGCCAGCTAAAAAAGTTAGGAGCCAGGTCCGTAACGGCGATCCGGACCTGTCCCTGGCCTGACATGGAGACGAGTGAGGGAAAGATAGCACCCCCCCCCCCCCACCTGTCTCCAAGTCATTGCCCATAGCTCTTTATTTTCTCAAATGACAATTTTTTTTTTTTTATTGCATTTTAGTGTAAATATGAGATCTGAGGTCTCTCTGACCCCAGATCTCATATTTAAGAGGACCTGTCATGCTTTTTTCTATTACAAGGGATTTTTACATTCCTTGTATTAGGAATAAAAGTGACGCAATTTTTTTTTTAAAAGAACAGTGAAAAAAATAAAAATACAAGTTAAAGTAAGAAAATAAAAATAATTTTAAACGCACCCTGTCCTGCCCGCATATGAAAGCGGTGTTCAAACCACACATGTGAGGTATTGCCGTGATCGGTAGAGCGAGAGCAATAATTCTAGCCCTAGACCTCCTCTGTAACTCAAAACGTGCAACCTGTAGAATTTTTTTTAACGTCGCCTATGGAGATTTTAAAGGGTAAAAGTTTGTCGCCATTCCACGAGCGGGCGCAATTTTGAAGCATGACATGTTGGGTATCAATTTACTCGGCGTAACATTATCCAAGTCATTTGTTTTGCCAAGTATAGGCTTGATCCGAATGTTCAGGCTTGAGCATTTCAATATTAAATACCTCAACAAAACAATGGCTGGCAGAGACTTTGAGGTTAAACAGTTTATTGCATAAACAACAACCCTATTATCTGTCCTAAACAAAAATTGCCTTTTTCTAAGGCCGCGTACACACGGGCGGACTGTCTGACGGACTTGGCGGACAATCCGCTCGTGTGTGGGCTTCAGCGGACTTTTTCAGCGGACAGTCTGGCGGACTAAGTCTTTCGGAATTTCCGTAATATTGTCCGTCCAACTTTGGTTTCAGCGGACAGTCCGCTCGTGAGTAGGCAAGTTGGACGGACTAAGTATGGCGCATGCTCAGAAAGGATTTACACGGCCGAAGGTTGCATTGCAGTGTATTGGACGTCGTATTTCTAGTCCCGTCGTACGTGCTGTACACGTCATCGCGCAAGCTTTCAGCGGACTGTCTGTTCATCGTGTGTGGTCAAGTCCGTTCATTCGAAAGTAGGACGGACTGTCTGTCGGATTGTCTGACGGACTTAGTTGGCCAGACAGTCCGCCCGTGTGTACGCGGCCTAACACTCTCACTCCAAATTTTGATTGCAACAATTATTGGGAATAGTTCATTGAGCACAATCTTCCGTAAATACCCTTTAGACTGCCAGGCAGGGTCCCAGTGCTCTGCACACCAATGTGTCCTCCAAATAGCAACAAAGCCTAGGGAACACGCTGCATCAGTATAAAGACAGAAGTCACTATCCGATATAAAATCCTGTTGCCAAACTGCCTTTCTGTTGAAATGCTCTAAGGCCGCGTACACACGCGGGGACTGTTCGCTCAACTTTGTTTGTCAAACAGTTTCAGCGGACAGTCCGCTCAAACTTAGCATGGACGGACTTGCCCACACACGATGAACGAACAGTCCGCTGAAACCGTGCGCGATGACGTGAACGGCACATACGACGGGACTAGAAAACGACGTCCTATACACTGCAATGCAACCTTCGGCGTGTAAATTCTTTCTGAGCATGCGCGGAACTTAGTTTGACGAACAAGCCTACACACGAGGGGACTGTTCGCTGAAACAAAGTTTCAGCGGACAGTTTTTCGGAAATTCCGAAAAACTTTGTTCAGCAGACTGTTCGCTGAAACTGTCCGCTGAAGCCCACACACGAGCGGACTGTCCGCTGAAACACTGTTCAGCGGACAAAGTTGAGCAAACAGTCCCCGCGTGTGTACGCGGCCTAAGAATTGTAACCAGACTATTGAGTCTTTCTGCATATCATGCGAAATGCGCACATGTGCTGAAGGGGACTTAAGTCTGGAAATGGCCATCTATAGCCTGTGAGAAAAAATTCTCCCAATAGGCATTACACTTGTAGAAAAAGCTAAAAGCCCTAATAGAGACTGCATTACTTTTAGTTTTTTTTCCCGAATTAATAAAATAAGAGAACCTCTGCCAGGGGAACCCCTAAAAAATTACATACTGAAAAGGGATTGTAATAGGTTTAAACATTCTGGCAAAGCAGCTCGGCCTAAAAACAAGAGATTATCCAAATGTATAAGAAATTTAGAACCCGAGACCCGGGATACCACCCATTCCAAGAAAGCCTCAAAATAAAATCATGATAAGGAACGCCCATAGGCAGGCACTTATCAAAATAAAAATGGCTGTTGAAGAAAAAACCTAAACTATTGAAATGTGTAGATAAAGAAGGAAAGTTGAGACTTTAAATGAGGCTATTGACATTGTGGAGGTAAATGAATAGAAGTACATATTTATTGAACATGAAAGGATGTAAAAAAAAAAATGTGTATCAGTAATAGAAAACACATAAAAAATTATATCATTTCATCTGTATTCACACACACATATAAGTGTGCATGTAACATGAACGATACATAAATATATATCACAAATTGGCACCACATGGTGGTCTGGAATAATTAATTGATACATTCAATAAATTCATATATGTACATATATCATAAAAGCAGCACTTTGCAGAGGAAATAGAAACATGTAAAAGTAGTAAAACCATAATTAATTTGTAGACGATGATCTGGATTGATTGTCTATCACGGACATATATCTGCATCCTAGATGACCGATGTCTTTTGTGTGTGAACACTCATCAGGGGTGGATGCTCAAGAATATCTATAAAGTATAATAAAATATATAATTAATCTGGTTGTAACTGATCAAATTAGGGAAAAGCAAATTAGCCCGCCCTGAATACTTACATGGAGTGAATGCGATGATAAGTGGCAACTATAGGGCCATGGGCCAGAAGGGTTGTCTGTCCCAGGGACTGAGGAAAAAGTGTTAGCAGGGCTCATACACAAACCCCCCCATGACACAGGTTGCTGGTGTTAACACTATCACAAGTCACTGAGGAATTTTCTTTGGAAGCACTACATATAGATCGATTGTTTAAGGATTGTTTTGTATGTGTAAAATTTGTTAACATTGATTTATTGCACATATTTAAATATTCTATATTTTCAGATTTTATGTCTGCTTTGGCTAACAGAGATCCAGTAACCCCAAATTTTTAGTAGTACCAGAACGTCCCCGAAGGTCGCATATGGAACTGATGTTAGGCTCTCCTCTTTCTGGTCATTAACCACTTCAATACCAGGAACTTAGACACCTTCCAGCCCAAGCCAATTTTCAGCTTTCAGCATTGTCGCAATTTGAATGACAATTGCACGGTCATGCTACACTGTTCCCAAACAAATTTTTTATCATTTTGTTCCCACAAATAGTTTTCTTTTGGTGGTACTTGATCACCTCTGCGATATTTATTTTTTGCAAGACAAATAAAAAAAATACCGACATTTTTTGCAAAAAAAAAAAAAGTTTTTCTTTGTTTCTGTTAAATTTTTTTGTAAATAAGTAAGTTTTCTTCTTCAATGACGGCGCTGATCAGGTGGCACTGATAAGGCGGCAGTGATGGGCACTAATAGGTCGGACTGGTATGCGGAACTAATGGGCACTCATAGGGGGCACTGGAGGAAAGAGAAAAGAACCATCCACTCTACCCATCTGTATTTTTTTAACCACTTGTTACCTGCCCACCATCAAATGACAGAGGAGCGGTGCAGCTCTCGTTCTGTGATGACAGCGCCCCAGAATTGTTGCTAGGACACAGCGCGACCCTGATCTCGGTAAAGAGCTGATGACGCGGCTCTTTAACCATGTGATCGGCTGTGTCCAATCACAGCCGGTCACATGTAAACTGTAAATGCAGAATTGCCATTTATCGGCTCTACTCGCCTGACTGACAGAGTGTGTGGTGAGGAGAGTTGATCAGTGGCATCTCCTCACAGGGGAGACCAGGACAGGTAATCAGTGCACCGATCATCAGTTCCCCAATTACAGTAAAGCCCCAGCAGTGCCCATCAGTGACACCAATAAGTGCCTATCAGGGATGCCAGTCAGTGCTGCCTTTCAATGTCCATCAGTGCTGCTTATCAGTGCCGCCTATCAGTGGGGCATATTAGTGGCTCCTCATCAGTGCCGCCTATTTTTTTTCTACATTTTCTGTCTTTTTCAGTTTTTTTTTTTATTGTAAAAATCCAGCAGTGATTAAATATCACCAAACGAAAGCTCTATTTGTATGAAAAAAAAAATGATAAAAATGAATTTGGGCATAGTGTTGCATGACAGTGAAATTGTCATTTAAAGTGTGAGAGGGTTGAAAGCTGAAAATTGTCCAGGGCAGGAAGGGGGTGAAAGTGCCCAGTAGGCAAGTGGTTTAAGATTTCCTTCACTATATGTTCCAAACCTACAGGTCATTTAAAGTTATGAAAAATGTTGCAACCTTTGCCCACAAAACCCATTATACAGGAGAAGGCCCGTCTGTCTGGGGAGTCTTGGAACCATGCAAATGCATAAAGCTTTACCGGGGATACCACCTTTGAAAAAAACTTCCCTTGCTGACTGCTGATTTGTGGCAGATAATTTTCAGAAACATTTTGATATCAGCTATGCTCCCACGCAAAAGGCACACTGGTGCTGGTATTTGGATGTATTTTGCCATGTACATTGGCTGTCATTGAAATTAAAGCACACCCCCTTTTTTTTATAGGTACTATATGTCTTGTTTGGGTTGTGGGTGCTGATTATCTGGCAGACTGCAGTCTTTGGGGGGAGAAAAAGATGTAGCCATAGGCCAACATCTTTGGCTCCCCAATGTAGGGAAGGGTGAACCGCCAGCTTCTGGCAAAACAAATTGTCATAGGCGAACCAAGCTGCACCCCCAAAGTTTTTATATGTTTCAAGCACTATATCTATGTGCTGAAAAAGACCCGGACATTTTTCACATATTACACTTGCAAATATGCAAAAGACCTGTTATCAGTTTTTAAAAGATTTAGTCACAGGTCTTCTTCTGTCCTCCTCTGATTTGTCATCCTTTCCCTCAGCCCTACAATTTAAATCTTTGGCTGAAGGAAGAAGTGACAATACAGCTACAAACTCTTCTGGCCAAATTTTTACCTTTAGGCTGGTGGAAAGATGAAAACCAAGAGGAGACAATAAACATGGTAAAGATTCTTTCAAACATGTTTCAGGAATATTCTGACCTTTTATTCTGTTAGAACCTGCACCTGAGGATGACTGTAAAGCAACAGAAGTGGGAATCTAACAGTTAGCGTTAGCGCCACTAGATGGCGACCACACTGCAGCCACAGCATCCTCAATAGCAGACTCAACAGAATGGTTCACATTGCTAACAGCAGAAAACTGAACATTAATTAACAGCCGGAAAGGACA
Source organism: Lithobates pipiens (assembly GCF_037356315.1). Taxonomy (NCBI): domain Eukaryota; kingdom Metazoa; phylum Chordata; class Amphibia; order Anura; family Ranidae; genus Lithobates; species Lithobates pipiens. The sequence goes on from NW_027507758.1 coordinate 340,294,997, forward strand.
CAGGTGATTCAGTACAATTCTGAGCTGCATCTAATTCCCTAACTGTCCTAAATAAAACTGCAGAAAACAATTCTAACAATTGAGGAGGAAACTCACCAGCAAAAGGTACCGATTGAGGGGGTCCTGCATGCTGGTCCCTTGAAGTGCAGACCATGGAAATAGGTCTACCCAAGGACTTGCCGTCTTCACTCGGGGTGTTCTTCCCTCACCAGCAGAGATCTTCTTTCTGGAACTTTGGCTTCTTCTGGCATCCCTTGTCTTAGGCGACATGCCTTCTTGCGGCTAAATCCCCCAGCCTGCTGCCAGTCATACTGTGCCTGTGCTAATAGAATCCCCCAGCACTTTTGCCAGAGAGTGCAGGGCAGTGAAGGGGATTACTGCTTGCTTTGGGAGTGCCACCACTTCCCTGGCGCTCTTGCTGGAAGGGCCCTTGCTGAACCAGATCCTCTTCTACCAGCTGAACTACCTCTTCCTTTGGTAGTGACATGGTGCTCCAGGCTTCTCTCTCTTCAGTGGACGATGCTGCTCTGGTGGCGGGTGCTGCTCTGGTGGCGGGAATAGCTGGATCGACTGTGGTGGAGGCAGAGGCACTGACAGCCCTCCCGGCTGGGTCTCGAAGACCATGGTAGTTCGAGGCATCTTCGGATCCACTCATCCCCAGCTTCTTCGCGGGCTTGCTTGATAAGGGATGCCATTCTTCAGCCTCAAAAAGTGCTGGTTGCTCTGTGGTGATAACTCCCTGAGCACCACAGTCTATGCCTTCTGAGGTAACTGGTCTGAGAGGGATCTGAACCCTCTTCTTATAGCGGCTTCCGTGTTGCTCTGCAGAATTTCTGCCTAGAAACAGGTCACCTGACCTTTGAGAGGTCAGGAGACCTATTGGAGACCTTCCCGCTCTCCCCACTTAGTGAGGGAGCCTTGAAATTGCCGCAGTCTCATGAGGGAAGGGATGTGGTTGCAAGAAAAGAAATTCACCCTGTCTATGGCCAGCCTTACTCACATTCATACATACTAGGGGCAATTTATACTAGAAGCAATTAACCTACCAGCATGTTTTTGGAGTGTGGGAGGAAACCTATGCAGTCACAGGGAGGACATGCAAACTCCAGGCATGTAGTGACGTGGTTGGGATTCAAACTGACAACCTTGGTGCCGCTAATCAGAAGAGCGAACCACTTAGCCGCTGTGCTGCTCACATATTACACAATGGGGTTGATTTACTTAAAATGGAGAGTGCAGAACCTGATGTAGATGTGCACAGAAACCAATCGGCTTCCAGGTTTGTTTGTTTTTGTCAAAGCTTAAAGAGGAAGTAAACCCTGATGAGTTTACTTCCTCTTTCATTCCCCGCAAAGGCAAAGCATAATGGACTACTATGCATCGCATAGTAGCCCATTATGTGTCACTTACCTGAAGCAGGAGCCAGCGAAGTCGCCGCTGTCCCCTGTAGTCCGCCGCATCCATCTTGTTGGTGGGGTCTCGCAGCTCCGCCGCTGTCATTCGGCGAAGCCGCGATGACGTCACTCCCGCGCATGCGCACGGGAGTCGACACGCGCGGCAGCTCCATTCTTGGAAATGCCGCGCTCAGTGCGCCTGCGCCCGTTTTCGGGCAAATATCTCCTAAACCATATAGGTTTAGGAGATATTGCTTGGACCTACAGGTAAGCCTTAATCTAGGCTTACCTGTAGGTCAAAGTGGTTTGTAAGGGTTTACAACCACTTTAATTGAACAAGCTGAACATTTTTTACCATATTGCACTCATAGTATTAAGGTAAACGCCAATACGTCTACAAACCTTCCACCACCGCACATCCCCTATCCCTGAACACTTATATAATGTACTTTTCACCACCACTGGTTCCTCCACAGTCTGAATCAGTCTTCTGAACTATCTGTTTGCAGAGGAGAGGTGAGGCTAGAGGATTCATTGGCTCTTGCAGCTGTCTCTCAGGAATTGGTAGGGGAGAGCTGGGGCATAACTTGCCAGACACACTGGGGTTGATTTACTGAAGGCAAATAGACTGTGCACTTTGCAAGAGCAGTTACCCGTATTTTGCCCAGAGCTTAGTAAATGTAGAAAAGCTATGCTGATTTCCATCATCCAGTCATGTGCATCATGTTTATTTTCCTTGCATCTGATTGAGTATGCTTTACAAAGTGAAGCTTTACCATCATTTACTAAGGAAATGAGTATACCTGCAGTGCACAGTTTATTTGCCTCTACTAAATGCACTCCTGTGTGGTTTAAAGGATGCACACAGGACTGACCAGAATTGGCTAAAGGAGACACCTGCAGATAATGATGGGCTCGGATTGTACCCGGCAGGAAGCCATCACTGCACGCTGCCAATCATAGGCAGTGAGGCAATTCCCGGCTCGCAGCTGCAAATACACATGCTGCCTATGATTGGCGGTGTGCAGTGACAGCTTTCTGGCAGGTACGATCAGAACACGCCCGAGCCCATCATTACTTGCAGACAGGGATGAAGCAGCAGCTTTAAGGGTCCATACAAACTAGTAGCAGAAAAAAAATGCCAGAACCTCTGGCAGAAAAAATGTCCATAGTAGCTCATATTGCACAAGAGTTCAGGAGAGTTTATGGACATTTGCTTTGATAAGCGTTTTTTCCCAACAAAATATTCCCCTCATTTTTCACTATAAACAATGTACACTTGAAAATGCTGAACACTCCCAAGGCTCTATGCACACTATAAAATACAGCAAAACCTTGGTTTGAGAGCGTTTTGCAAGACAAGCTACATTTTTAAATAAATTTTGAGTTGATATACAAGCGATGTCTTGATATACAAGTAGCGTCATGTCACAACCGAGTATAAAAGAGAAGAGAGGCGCCTCTAATGCCGTGTACACACGATCGGAATTCCAGCCAGAAAAAGACAGATGAGAGCTTTTTATCGGAAAATGCGACCGTGTGTATGCTCCATCGGAATTTAGCTGTCCGATTTCCGCCAGCCAAAAATTGATAGAACGTTTTTCCTTCGGGAAAATTGAGAACATGCTATCGGTATTTCCGATCGTGTGTATGCAATTCTGACACGCCAAAAATCACGCATGCTCAGATTCAACTACGAGACAGAAGCTATTGGCCACAGACTATTGAACTTCTTTTCTAGTCCCTTCGTACGTGTTGTACGTCACCGCATTATAAACAATCGGAATTTGATGTGACTGTGTGTAGGCAAGACAGCTTGAGCCGAATTCCGTTGGGAAAACCATCAGAGCTTTTTCCGACTAAATTCCGATCGTGTGTATGTGGCATAAGTGTAGAAATATGGTTACATTTAATGAAGGTACAACATTTAGAAACTCACGTGGTTCACGATTAAAAGAGGCACATCTAAGTATGCAGGCATCCGGGGTAAAGCTGTGCACATAGACCATCCTCTGCACCGCCATTGACGTCATCCCTTCCATGCTATGCTGCGCTCCACGAGCACTTCAAGTCCTACTGTCAGAGTACTCTACTGCAAGGTAGTCTTCCTAGTCACGATTGCAGTCCGACAGCGGTCACAGCCGGCTATGGCGGGTGCCTGCATACTTAGCCCTTGTACACGCGATCGGAGATTCCGACGGAATGTGTCCGATTGGAGCGTTTTGTCGGATATTCCGACTGTGTGTGGTCTGCATCGGACTGTTTCCGTCGGAATATCCGTCGGACCAAATTTTCCAACTTGCCGGAAATATTTTCTGACAAAATGCTCCGATCGGACATACTCCGATCATGTGTAGAGAATTACGATCGGACAAAGTGCCACGCATGCTCAGATCAAATTTCTACATCAAAGCTATTGGCTACTAGCCTGAACGTAGTCCCATCATAACGAAATTACGTCATCACGTTCTGAAAGATCGGATTTTCCGACAACTTTGTCCGACCGTGTGTATGCTACAGTTTCGGACAAAATCCAACGGATTTGGTTGTCGGAATCTCCGACCGTGTGTACAAGGGTTTAGATGTGCCTCTTTTAATCAACCATGTGAGTTGCTAAATGTTGCACCTTCATTAAATGTTACCCATATTGCTACACTTAGAGGCGCCTCTCTTCTCTTTTATACTCTGTAGCTCCTGCTGGATTTTGCTTCTATTCCCCCTGTGGAGGCTGCCATTTGTGGATGGACATTTTATGGTTACACAACCTATCACATTGCTATAATCTTTTTATATGGACTATAAACTGAAGGACTTGTGAATAAATGGTTGTGGAATAAATCATTTGAGTTTCCATTATTTCTTATGGGGAAATTTGCTTTGCTAGTGCTTTGGATTACAAGCATGCTTCTGGAACGAATTATGCTCACAATCCAAGGTTTTACTGTACCAGAAAAACGCTGGATGAAATTGCTCATAATTGCTATTTTGTGACAGTTTTTAGCAGCAGTTAACGGCTTTCAGCTTTATTTCTGCTCGCAAAATGCTCCCAAAAAACCCTGCAAAAACAATTTTTTCTCTTTCGTTCATTGACGGAGAAAGCTCCTTTAATTCTTGACCTTAGGGTTATCATGCCACCTTCAGGAAAGGACTAGACAGAACATGTAAAAACAACAAGACTGCACAGCACCGCCCAGGGGGCGGTCCCTCTGGCTATAACCCCTCACCCTGCTTCCTGTAACTCAGTTTTTTTCTGTCTAGTGTAAGAGAAGGACCTGGCTCCCTGAGGGGACCATTGGTCCTGGGATTTTTCATTTTTTCAAAAAAAATGTTGACCCTGTGATCTACTATCAACAGCCGGACTGGGTGACAGGCTGGATAATATAGATCCTTGTAGTCTCCCCAGCCTGGCCATTGAGTGTGAGCAGTCCCTATCTATGCGCTGGGTCAGCCCCTTCTTCTCCAGGGGCAGCCGTTGAGCTATATGCTCTGGGGCACACGTATGACCCGGGCTACTGCTGTCTGTGTCACAGTGTGCTATGGCCAGGAACCACCCCGTACTGCTCGGGTGATGGGTCTGTGGTGGAATGCGTCCAGCAATCCCGACAGGAGGGGTAAGTATGGCTCTTCCTGCCTCAGCAGGATAGAGCAGCTGGGCATTCCCTGGGAGGTCGACTAAGGAGTCTCTCACTCTCCCTCTCCATCTCCCTATCCCTCATTCCCTTCTTCCTCTGCTGGGGCCGCTGTGTGACTGGGCATAAGGTGCGGTGTATGTACCTGGCCGGGGGTCCTCCGGAGATCTCTGGACTTTGGCGGGGGGCTGCGCTGGCTGTTAGGGTCTGTTTTTTTCTGGAAGCGGTGTGCGGGCGCAAAGGGAGTAAAAAACACCCCCTGCCCCCCCCGTCTTCTGGGGAGAGGTCTGATTCGGACTCGGGCCCCGCGGTGATTGGCGGCCCCTGTTCTGACATGTCAGAGGATGCGGACCAGGACCGTTCGTAAAGTGAGAATGTCTCCAGGTTAGCGCAGGAAAAGGCGCTAGTAGTAGTAGGAGCACTTATCACAGCTGTGCGGAATACCCTGAAGATACAGGATGCAGCAGGAATGTCTGCTGAGGTGGCAGACCCTTCTGGGTCCCGCACGCCTGAAGTGTTTCTATATTTGACTTATTTTGATAAGTTCATTTACTAGGAATGGGGAAGTCCGCAATGGACCTTTTCAGTCCTAAGAAGGATGGTGGTGCATTACCCCAGGGGTTGACAAATTTGCTTGGAATCTAGGAGCCAGCTAAAAAAGTTAGGAGCCAGGTCCGTGACGGCGATCTGGACCTGTCCCTGGCCTGACATGGAGACGAGTGAGGGGAAGATAGCGCCCCCAGCCCCCCACCTGTCTCCAAGTCATTGCCCATAGCTCTTAGAGGGACATTTTATTTGTTTTATTTTTTTCAAATGACGAATTTTTTTAAATTGCATTTTAGTGTAAATATGAGATGTGAGGTCTCTCTGACCCCAGATCTCATATATAAGAGGACCTGTCATGCTTTTTTCTATTACAAGGGATTTTTACATTCCTTGTAATAGGAATAAAAGTGACACACATTTTTTTTATTAAAAGAACAGTGAAAAAAATAAAAATAAAAGTTAAAATAAGAAAAAATTTTTTTTTTTAAATGCGCCCTGTCCCGCCAAGCTTGCGTGCAGAAGCGAACGCATATATGAAAGCGGTGTTCAAACCACACATGTGAGGTATCGCGGCGATCAGTAGAGTAAGAGCAATAATTCTAGCCCCAGACCTCCTCTGTAACTCAAAACGTGCAACCTGTAGAATTTTTTAAACGTCGCCTATGGAGATTTTAAAGGGTAAAAGTTTGTCGTCATTCCATGAGCGGGCGCAATTTTGAAGCATGACATGTTGGGTATCAATTTACTCAGCGTAACATTATCTTTCACAACATAAAAAAAAAATTGGGCTAACTTTACTGTTGTCTTATTTTTTTTAATTAAATAAATTATTTTTCCCCAAAAAAAGTGCGCTTGTAAGTCCGCTGTGCAAATACGGTGTGACAGACAGTATTGCAACGACCACCATTTTACTCTCTAGGGTGTTAGAATTAAAAAAAAATATATATATATATAATATTTTGTTTAGGGGTTCTAAGTAAAGGGGTAAAGGGAAGGAGAGGCTGGCAGGCAGGGCAGGCAAGCTCCATTAGCATTGCTGGTTGTAATTCCAATGGCCACCACAAGAGGGCGCCAGATTCCAGAAGGAACTATAGGATCACAGAAGGCCTCAAAGCCGGGGGCTCAATTACCGGCCACCTGCGGCGCGGCCCGACGCGATCACGCCGAGGGGGTCCACGGAGACAGGATACCCCCAGCTGTGCTGCCCCAGGCGCCAGGTCGCTAATTCTAGTCGCAAATGCGACCTGGCGCCTGGGTTTTGTCGAGCACTGCATTACCCCTTTGATGAGAGCCTCCTGAAAAAATGGGCATCTCTCCCGGCCGATAACCACGATTCCGGTAGAGGGGACTCTGGCCTTCAAGGACCCTTCCGAGGGCCAAGGCAGTTGCCGGTCCATGTTTATGGTGGTGAGGTCAGCATTACGACCTGTGCTGGCCACGGCCTTGGTGTCAAAGACGCTTACTGAATGGCCAAATTGTTGCACCATGAATTGGAGAAGCAACAGTCTCCCCCGGTCTGTGTAGAACTGGCAGATCAGTTGGTGCATGGCCTTAAGTATGTCTGTGATGCGGCCCTGGATACGGCCCACCTGCTCTCTAGAGCATCAGTATCAGCAGTGGTGATACAGCGCCTGATTTGGCTGAAATACTGGTCTGTGGACCAGGTATCTAAAAAAGCACTGGCGTATTTGCCCTTCCAAGGTGAGAGGCTATTTGGAACTTCGCTGGATGACATTATTAAAAATGTTACCGTTGGGAAGAGCACATTGCTCCCACAGTCCAGGAAGGGTAAGGAGCCATGCCGTAGGCAGGGGCCCTCTTTTTCCGCTCGGAAACGTCTTTTTCTCCTGCCCGGGTCGGCAGGTAAGCATTCCCAGTCCGACAAGGCACCTGCTGAAGGACAGAAGCGTCCCTGGTTTCGCAAGCCAAACAAGTCTGCAAACAAAAATGTTACCGCATGAAGGTTTGCCCCCGCCCAACTCTTGGGGAGTTTGCAGCTCGGTGGACCTCCCTTCTTTCCGACCAATGGGTTTGTGAACTGGTTTCATCGGCATACAAGATAGAGTTTCTGTCTTGTCCACCAAACTGATTTTTTCCCTCCAACCTACCTCTACTTCTGGATCATCGAGAAACCCTGTTTGGGGCAGTACGGGACCTGCTGCTGCGCGGGGTGATAGTACCGACGCTGGAAAGGTTTCAGGGATTCTACTACAATCTGTTTGTAGTCCCCAAAAAGGAAGGGGTATGTCCAATACTGGACTTGAAGGCCCTCAACAGCTTTGTGAAAGTGCAAAGATTCAAGATGGAATCAGTTCGCTCTGTGGTCGCTACACTCCATCAGGGGGACTTCCTTGCATCCCTGGATATCTAGTACGTGTACTTACATGTACCCATATGCCTCAGGCATCAGAGGTTTCTGCGATTTGCAGTCGGGGAGGAGCACTACCAGTTTGTGTCTCTCCCTTTTGGCCTGGTCAGCACCCGGAGTCTTTACCAAAATGTGTAAGCTTCAATTTTGGTGCTGTTAAAGCAACGTGGGACCGCAACGTGGGCTGAACCTAAAGAAGTCGGTGTTAGTGCCGACTCAACGCCTGGAGTACCTAGGCTTACTGTTGGACTCCTCAGAAGCGAGAGTTTTTCTCCCTTCAGACAAGCTGCTGACTCTTCAAGTTGCAGTGAAATTGTTGGTGAACCGCAGGTGGTCGTCGCTGCGCTTCTGCATGCGAGATCTGGGCCTCATGGTAGCCACTTTCGAAGCAATACCGTGCGCTCAATTTCACACTCGAGTCTTGCAGAAGAAGATTTTGTCAAAATGGAACAAATCTCCATTATCCCTGGATTGTCAAATTCGGGTGAGCCAGTTAGTCAGGGATTCCCCTCTCTGGTGGCTGAGGTCTCCTGCCCTTCGGTCCAGGAGATCGTTCCTTCCTCTCCATTGGACGGTGATCACAACGGACGCCAGCCTGACCGGTTGGGGAGGGGTTTGGGCTTACAGTCAGCCCAGGGCCTCTGGTCGCAAGAAGAATCCCAACTGCCGATCAATGTGCTCGAGCTTTGGGCGATCAGACAGTGCCTCTTCACATGATCCAGGAGGCTACAGGGGCGACCGGTCAGGATCCAATCGGACAACGCCACGGCAGTGGCATATGTCAACCATCAAGGAGGAATGAGGAGCTTGGCTGCAGCATGGGAGGTCGCTCACATCCTCTAGTGGGCAGAGCGACACATGCCGGCCATATACGTGTGAGGAGATGGGGTGGCGTCCGCACACATACTCAGTTTCCAGGATCCTGCTGTTTTTGCAGCGAGGAGTGGATCAGAAACTTGCCTTAAGCACCATCAATGGACAGATATCAGCTTTGGCTGTCTTTTTCCAACGTCTCTTGGTGACTCACTCCTTGGTGAGTACTTTTGTGCAAGGGGTTGGACACATATTTCCTCCGGTTCGATCAACACTACCTCTGTGGGATCTGAATCTGGTGCTATCGTTGCTTCAGAAACCGCCATTTGAAAACATTAGGGAGATTCCCTTGTTAACTCTTTCTCAGAAAGTTGTCTTTCTAGTGGCTATTACATCTGCCAGGAGGGTTTCTGAGTTGGCGGCCTTGTCATGCAAGTCTCCCTACCTGGTTATCCACAAGGATAAGGCGGGGCTACGTCCGCAGCTCTCTTTCCTTCCAAAGGTGCTTTTGCCATTTCATCAAAATGAGGACATAGTGTTAACATCCCTATGTCCTAAGCCGACACATCCGAAAGAAGTTGCCTTACATTCCCTGGACATGGTCTGGGCTCTACGGGTGTATCTGTCTGCTACGGCTCCTTTCCGCAAGTCAGACTCTGTTTGTCTCGGTGGCTGGTCCGACAAAAGGTCTGGTGGTCTCGTCGTCCACCATTTCTCAGTGGATCAGACAGATCGTGGGTCAGACCTATGCCTTAAAGGGACGGGTGCCCCCTTTTCCCCACCAGGGCAATTGGAACCTCCTGGGCTTTCCGACATCAAGCGTCTGTCTCCCAGGTGTGTAAGGCGGCGACTTGGTCGTCTGTTCACACTTTCACAAAATTCTACAAAGTTGACGTAAGAGCCTCTTAGGACGCTTGCTTTGGCCGCAAGGTTTTACAGGGGGCTGTGTAAGGTTGCAATTTACACTTTTTCAGTTACAAGTTTGTTGTGAACGCATCTTTGATGCATAAGTTAGCCGCAGGTTTTGATGGCGGCTGTTTAAAATGGCAACTCCTCTGTTGAGGTGTTCCTTTTAATGTTGGTGAAGTTATGTTTCTCTTATATTGACCGACCAACACAGCTCCCCTCTTAGCCATTGGGTTGTTACGCCCACCTTTAGGAGAATACTAGGCATTACATGTTATGTAACACACAGAACTTTCCAGTTCCACCCAGGGGGCAGTCCCTTGGGTAACAACCCTCCAGCCTGCCATGCAGTCATCAGTTTTATTTTGCCTAGTGAAGGAGAAGGACCTAGGAACCCTGATGGGGCCATCGGTCCGTGTTTTTTTTCTGCAGAAGCTTGGCTTTTTGCGCAAGATGATAGATCCTGTGAACTGCTATCAACAGCTGGCTTGGTGACAGGCTTGATACCTTGTAGTCTTCCCAGTCCGGCCATCGAGTGTGTGCAGACCAGAGCTCTCTCCCTGTCCCTTTCTCCCTTTCTGGGGGATGCTGCAGAGTGGTATGTGTCTGTGCAGGGGCTCTCCGGGGGGGCTCTCACCTGGGGGGGGGGGGGGGGGGTTGCGCTGGCTGGCTGTGTCCTGGGTCCTGTTTTTCATGTCCCTGGAGGTGCCTGTGAGGCTGTGCTTGTGTCCTGTGCAGCACTGTTTCACCGCCATTGTTTTTCTGTCCCTCATGGCTTTTGCATACAGCGGCCATCTTAGGTGTGGGCAAGGGAATGCATGCTCTCCTGGGCTTCGGCGGCCATTTTCCCAGTGATTTGTCCTTATACTTGACGTCGGCGGCCACTTTCTGGAAGTCTAAACACGTTTTTCAGTGTTCTCTAGCGGTAGCATGTACTCCTGTGCTCTGGCGGCCATTCAGCGCCATTAGCAGCTGCTTCCACTGACACAGAGCTGATTCCTCTGCACCTGGGAGCCAACAGAGACTACAGGCACTACCTGCTGCTTAGCGCAGAACCCCTCAGGGTGGGGAGTCCTGCGGGAAAGAGCCCCTCAGCCATCAGGAGTAAGGAAAATGGGACTGTCACTGTCCTAAGTCCCCTTCGGGTGGCAGAAAGGGTAGGGTCAGCATGGCTTCAGAAACTGGTGTTTCTTCCCCTGAAATCCAGGCAATTGCAACCGGGTCACCTGCGGACTGCGCAGTGCCCTTGGATGCCTTGTCGACGGTCCTCAATTCATTTGTTGCCAAGATGGAGGCGGTGCGTGGGCGCAAAGGTACTATAAAGCAGCCTCTGCCCCCCCCCCGTCCTCTGGGGAGAGCTCTGATGCAGACTTGGGTCCCGCTGAGGCTGGTGACCCCTGCTCTGTCATTTCAGAGGATGCTGACTAGGACCATTCAGACAGTGAGGATGAGTCCCCGTCCGGGTCCGTACGCGACAAAGCGCTTGTTGGAGCACTTATTACAGCTATACGTGATACCCTGAAGATTCAGGAGCCAGCAGATTCCTCTGCTGAGGTAGTGGTCCCTTTTGGGTCCCATAAGCCAGCCCGTTCACCTAAGATGTTCCCGTATCTGACTTATTTTGACAAGTTAATTTAATATTGTAAAGCGCTGCGCAAACTGTTGGCGCTATATAAATCCTGAATAATAATAATAATAATAATAATAAAAAGGAATGGGGTCGCCCGCAACGGACCTTTTCGATACCAAAATACATAGCGGTGCGTTACCCCTTTGAGGAGAGCCTTCTCAAAAAATGGTTGGCTCCTCCGGTTGTGGACCCCCCAGTATCCAGGTTAAACAAAGTACTGGCATCTGCACTTGTGTCACAGACACTAACTAAGTGGGCACAACTGTTGCACCGCGAATTGGGAGAACAACAGGCTTCTCCTGTCTGTGTGGAACTAGCAGACCAACTAGTGCAAGGCCTTAAGTACGTTTGTGACGTGGCCCTGGATACTCTCCCTCTGTTATCCAGGGCTTCAGTGTCAGCAGTGGTGCTGAGGTGCCTGATTTGGTTGAAATGCTGGTCTGCTGACCAGGCATCCAAAAAAGCCCCAACGGATCTTCCCTTCCTTGGCGACCGGCTCTTTGGAGCCTCCTTGGATGACATTATTAAGAATGCCACAGGTAACTCTAGTAGTAGTACTCTACTCCCACAGGCCAGGAAGGCTAAAGCCCCGTACACACGAGCGGACTTTTCAACATCCAAAGTCCGTCAGACCGAGTCCGTCAGACTATCCGATCGTGTGTGGGCTGCAACGGACTTTAGCTTCGCAAAAGTCTGACGGACTTTAGAAATGAAGCATGCTTCAAATTTTCCCGACGGAACTCCGCCGGACCCGGTCCCCTTCGAAAAATTCGCTCGTGTGTGTGCTACTCCGACGGACTAAAACCGACGCTAGGGCAGCTATTGGCTACTGTCTATGAACTTCCTACGTCGAATCCAGTCGTACGTCATCACGTTCGACTCCGTCGGAGTTTGGTGTGATGGTGTGTGGTCAAGTCCGTTCGGTCGAAAAGTCCGCCAGAACTCCGTCGGAACTCCGTCGGAACTCCTTTGGAGGTCTGTCAGACTTAATCCCTCTCGTGTGTACGGGGCATTAGGAGCCATGCCGTAGGCTCACAATCGTCTTTTTTGTCTGCCCGGATTTTCGGTTAAACGTCTCCAGCCCGACAGGACGACCACAGTAAGGACAGAAACATCCCTGGAACCGCAAGCCTAACAAGCCTGTGAACAAAAGTGCTACCGCATGAAGATTTGCCCCCACCTTTGCACCCCGCCTTCGGGAGCTTGCAGCCCGGTGGTCCTCTCGACCAATGGGTCTGCGATCTGATTTCCTATGGCTACAAAATAGAGTTTCTCTCTTGGCTGCAAAACAGATTCTTCCCCTCCAGCATACCCATTTCCCCGGCTCGCCGGGAGGCCCTCTTGGGGACAGTAAGGGACCTGCTGAATTGCGGAGTGACTGTACCTGTTCCGGAATCGGAACATTTCCAGGGGTTCTACTCAAGCCTGTTGGTAGTTCCCAAGAAGGAAGGGGTACGTCCAATCTTGGATCTAAAAGCCCTCAATCACTTTGTGAAAGTGCAGAGGTTCAGAATGGAATCAGTAGTCGCTGAACTCCAAGGGGACTCCCTGGCATCCTTGGACATCCAGGATGCGTACCTGCACATACCCATATGCCTCCGACATCAAAAGTTTCTGTGGTTTGCAGTCGGGGAAGCCCACTACCAGTTTGTGGCTCTCCCTTTGGTTTGGCATCAGCCCCCCGTGTCTTTACCAAGGTATTGGCTCCAGTTTTGGCATTGCTGCGGCAACGTGGGATCGCGATCGTGGGATATCTAGACGATCTTCTCCTGAGAGCTTCTTCCGCATCAGAATTAGAAGCGGATGGGGCGGTAGTACCGACCCAGCATTTGGAGTACCTGGGCTTGCTGCTGGGCTCCAGGGAAGTGAGAGTTTTTCTCCCTTCAGACAAGCTGCAGACTCCCACGGTAAAACTGCTGATGAACCGCAAGTGGTCGTTGCTTCGCTTCTGCATGCGAGTCCTTGGACTCATGGTGGCCTCCTTCGAGGCAGTACCGTATGCCCAGTTCCACACCAGAGTTCTGCAGAAGGAGATTTTAACAAAGTGGGACAAATCTCCATTGTCCCTGAAGCGACAGATCCAGGTGAGCCATTTAGTCAGAGATTCACTGATCTGGTGGCTGAGGTCCCCAGTGCTTCAGTCCGGGAAGTCGTTCCTGCCTCTGAAATGGACAGTGATCACAACGGACGCCAGCCTATCCGGCTGGGGTGGAGTGATGGGGGTTCAGTCGGCTCAGGGCCTCTGGACGACAGAGGAATCCAAATTACCGATCAATCTGCTCGAACTGAGAGCTATCAGGCTATGCCTCTCCACATAGTCGATGAGACTGCAGGGATCAGGATCCAGTCAGACAACGCCACTGCGGTGGCATACGTAAATCACCAAGGAGGAACAAGAACTCAGCCGCCGCACAGGAGGTCGCTCACATACTTCGCTGGGCAGATCGACACGTACCGGCCCTGTCCGATAATTGAGAACTGGCAGGCGGACTATCTAAGTCGCCAAATACTGGACCCAGGAGAATGGGCGTTGCATCCGGATGTTTTCAGGCTACTGTGCCTGCAGTGGGGCACACCAGACGTGGATCTTCTGGCCTCCCGTCTCAATCGGAAGGTGCCAAGATTTGTGTCCAGGACAAGAGATCCGTGGGCAGATGCGCTGGTGTCTCAGTGGGATCAGTACCTGCTTATCTACGCCTTTCCTCCTCTAAAGCTGTTACCGCATCTGCTCCGCAGGGTGGAAGTCAAGGGCATCCCAGTAATTCTGGTCACCCCAGTTTGGCCTCAGCGGCCTTGGTATGCAGACCTAGTGCGACTGGTGGCAGACGCCCCATGGTGACTGCCGTTACGAGAGTACCTCCTGTCTCAAGGTCCGATTCTCCATCCTGCTTTACCATCACTGGCTTTAACAGCATGGCTATTGAGAGCAAAGCTTTGAGTAACCGGGGGTCTGTCGGACTCGGTGATCTCCACTATGTTGAGAGCACGGAAATCTTCTCGGAAGATATATCATCGGACCTGGAAGTTTTACATCTCCATATGTGAGAAGAAAGGATGGCATCCGCGCTCCTTTTCTATATCCAGGATCCTGCTGTTTCTTCAGCAAGGAGTAGACCAGAAATTGGCGTTAAGCACCATTAAGGGGCAAATATCAGCCTTGGCTGTCTTTTTCAGCGACCCCTGGCGACTCACTCAGTAGGGAGTACCTTTGTTCAAGGGGTGCGACATGTAGTCCCTCTGGTGCATCCACTGTTACCCCTGTGGGATCTGAACCTGGTGTTATCGGAGCTTCCAAAACCGCCATTTGAAAATATCAGGAAGATTCGCTTGTTGACTCTTTCCCAGAAAGTAGTCTTTCTAGTGGCCATCCAATTCGGCTAGAAGGGTTTCGGAACTGGCGGCCTTGTCCTGCAAGTCGCCCATCTGGTTATCCACAAAGATAAGGTGGTGTTCCGTCCGCAACCGTCTTTTCTGCCGAAGGTGGTCTCGGCTTTTCATATCAATGAGGACATTGTGTTACCATCTGTGTCCTAAGCTGACACATCCTAAGGAGGTGACCCTTCACGCTCTGGACGTGGTTCGGGCTCTGAAGGTATATTTGTCTGCCACGGCTCCCTTCCGGAAATCAGATTCGCTGTTTGTTTCGGTGGCTGGTCCAAAGAAAGGCATGGCGGTCTCATTGGCCACCATTTCCAGGTGGATCAGACAGATTGTAGTGCAAGCCTACACCTTGAAGGGGCAGGTGTGCCCCTTTTCGGTCACAGCCCACTCCACAAGGGCAATCAGAATGTCTTGGGCCTTCCGACACCAAGCGTCTGTCGCTCAAGCGTGTAAAGCGGCGACCTGGTCATCTGTCCACACGTTTACCAAATTCTACAAGGTAGACGTCTGTGCATCGGCTGATGCCTGTTTTGGCTGCAAAGTTTTGCAGCCGGCCGTTTAAGTTGCAATTGAGTATGCAATATTTTTCTTTTTTCCTGTTTTTTCGATAAAAACGCAGTACTGTTAAGTTAATGCACTGTTGCATTACATTACATTCCGCAGGTTTTTGGTGCGGTTGTGGGTAGTCACTCATGTTGAGGGTACCCTGGTTTTGTGGTGGATTCTTCCACGCACTGTTGTTTTTTGTGGGTAAAGTTTCACTAGTTCCCACTTGCCATGGTGGATGAAGTTTTTATGCTGTTTTCCCACCCCTCGTTTGGCACTGCTTGGGAACGTCCCAATGGCTAAGAGAGGAGCTGTGTCAGTCGGTGACTATAAGAGAAAACAGGATTTTTTGTACTCGCCATAAAATCCTTTTCTCTGTAATTCACAGACTGACACAGCACCGCCCCTCCTTTTTCTCTTTAGGTTATACTGCTTGTTGACGTACTGATGACTGCATGACTGGTTGGAGGGTTGTTACCCAAGGGACCGCCCCCTGGGCGGAACTGGAAAGTTCTGTGTGTTCCATAATATAGTATTCGCCTAAAGGTGGGCGTAACAGCCCAATGGCTAAGAGAGGAGCTGTGTCAGTCTGAATTACAGAGAAAAGGATTTTACGGTGAGTACAAAAAATCCTATTTTTGCTGTTTCCACCCCTCGTTTTTTGACACTGCTTGGGAACGTCCCTAAGGTTAAGAATTAAAGGAGCTGTGTCCGTCAATGAACGAAAGAGAAAATGTGATATTTGTACTCACCGTAAAATCCTTTTCTCTGAAGTTCATTGACGGACACAGCACCCACCCCTCCTATTTATGCTTGTACTTCTTTTTGACGAACTGAGCTGCAGAAAGCAGGGTGAGGGGTTATAGCCAGAGGGACCGCCCCCTGGGCGGTGCTGTGCAGTCTTGCTGTTTTTACATGTGTTAAATGTTCTGCCTAGTCTTCTGAAGGTGGTGTGATAACCCTAAGGTCAAGAATTAAGGAGAAAAGGATTTTACGGTAAGTACAAAAATCTAATTTTTTCTGCTGGTTGAAGCTGAAGCTTTAAAAAATGCTTTTAGAACCAAAAAAAAAAAATACTTAGAAGCTGCTGCTAGGAGCAGGTCGCTTGAAGTACCTGCAGCTTTTGAGAGGCATTAATTCAGCTTTAGGTTCGCTTTGTGTTGGAGAAATTTCAGATATCCACACACAGGGCATCTGCCAAGTGCTTAAAAAATTATACCCCATGTCACTTTAGTGGACAAAGAAATGTTGAGATAAGGTTGTACTAAAGTGGGCCCACATCCCAAGTATATGGCACAAGTGAAAAGAATTCCCCCTTGCGGGAATTTAATGGCCCTTATGATTGATATGACAATCACTTTGTATAGAATCAAAAGATGAAAAGGGTAGTAAAAATATACAAAATTTTATTTAAACATCATATATATATATATATATATATATGTGTATACAAAGATGTTGACTGATCTACATGTATATAAAAGTCAACATAGATGTAATACTCATAGGTCCAGGACTTCCATGATGTAAAAACCACAACAGACGTCCCTAGACCATAACCAGCGCGTTTCAGAATCCCTTCTTTCTTCAGGGGTGTATGTGTAGATAAAGCAGATTATTTATGTTGAAAAAAGATGGTAGAGAAAAAATGTATCAGCCACAAGATATGTCCTTTTTATCTTGAAGCATCAAAAACACATCATAAATGCATGTTGAAGCAGTAAGCGTTTTAATGTGTACTGAAGCCGAAGCAAGTGTAAATGAGCCATAAAAGTGTCCCTCTCAGGAGCATTTGATGTATTTTTTCTGTATCTAAACATCCCTTAGTGTTTGCCTATGTATCCATGCACACATAGGCATTTACAGGTGTTTAGAGGCAGAAAAGAAAACTTCACTGCCAGCACGTTCAGAAGCAGCAGCATTTTGGCATAAAAAAATGCATGACGCCCCTATACATGTCTAAACCCTAGACATGTTTAGCGCTTGAACGTTAATTCATTGCAATGGTCACAATAAATTATTATTCTGGCCAATGAAATGAATTAATGCCCAAGCACCTGACACTTTAAATGTGCCTAAATGTGTTTTCGAAAATGCAGCTTTTGGCATATTTTTGACATTCAGAAAGACATTCAGGAGAACCAGTGTGCACAAGGCTAAAGGTAACCACAAGATGTCGCCATTTAACAACAAATAATACACTTAGCAGCCTCGGCTATTTCATAAAAAAAATAAAGGCAAGTTTTAAAACTAGGAAACAAAAGCACAGTTTAGTGTAGTTACAGAATGTTTAATATAATATTTATATGGTATTATAAACAATTATGTAATGCCCCTTATGTGCACACACTCACCAGCTGTCTATGCCTCACACTGCCGTGCTTCGCTAAAGGCGCTTTAACCCTCTTTTCATAGGGGTGAAGAGTAAAAAATCTCCAGGTGCCAAGGTGAGAGCGCAGCTTTGGCCTAGTCCACAGCGTCCGGCCTCGTGGAGTAGGCCGAAGCCATGGCCTCGCCTAAAAGCTCCTGCCCGCAGTTCCTCAGGATCGGTGAGGTGTCAGCGCTGGTCCTGGGGAGCTGCAGGCAGGAGTTTTTAGGCGAGGCCGCAGCTTCGGCCTAATCCACGGCGTCCGGCCTCGTGGACTAGGCCTAAGCTGCGGCCTCGCCTAAAAACTCTTGCACGCAGCTCCTCTTCATATTTTCAGCATATCAATTTTTTCAATTTTTCTTTTCACCAGTTAACACCGTGCCGGTCCTGGTGAAAAAAAAATTGAAAAAAAACTCTCAACTCGATGCCGACGACATCCAGGACTATCTCTCCACTCCTCAAGTCACCCCCTTGATCTCCTCACGGATCACAAACTTACTGAATGAAATATCGGTATGGATGTCACACCACTTTCTCAAACTAGATCTTTCTAAAACTGAGCTTGTTATATTTCCTCCTTCCCGGTCCCCTCCCCATGACTTTACCATTAAAGCGGAGTTCCACCCAAAAATGGAACTTCCGCTTTAAGGGCAGTGACCCTCTGATATGCCACATTTGGCAAGTCATTTTTTTTCCCCAAGATAAAGTTTAAGATTACAAACAGGAATACATTCATATCAAAATTATAAGCAATTTACAGTGTGCGATCGAAGAATTAACCACCAGCAAGTGAGGTCAGAAAAATTTGAGATATATAACATTCGGCAATTACTATGGAGACACGGCAAATTATATTGAGAGCGTGGCCTTCTATGAGTAACCCGGGTCTAACAGTTAATATTCCTAAAATGGTTATAGTACATTAATATTTCTATTACATATATTAGGGTTGGAAAACATAGGAGGCTGAATTTCCCATTATTGATGGATTTTAACCCGTGTATCAGAGTCAAAATATTTAAGTTTGTCTGACTTATGTCTCCTGAGGATATAGTTTGTGTTAATTCAAATGTTAACAAAAGTTTTTGTCAGAAACCATGAACCAGACTGAGACAGAAGTACAATTAAATCACACTTGTTTATTAATAAAAAGGTAAATAGCGTAAGCGTAGTCAAAGCATAGCCAGAGTCCAGTAACTGGATCGAGTAGTCAGCCAGTCCAGAGTTCAATAACCAGATCGGGTAATCAGCCAGGCCAGAAGTCTGGGATCTAAGTGGAGCAACAGCAAGCAGGGTAAGGAGCCAGAAGGGATGTCAGCAAGCCAGTCTTTAAACAGAACCGCAAGAGATGGTTTCTTGTGATGTGACCAAGGCGAAGGCAGAGATGAAGTGAGCTGGACAGCTTTAAATAGGCAGGTCAGATGAGTAGGATCAGGAACAGCTGGGTGACTGTGGAGAGAGATGAAAGCTGGCAATTAGCCAACAGCTGAGCAGCCAGCCCAGAGAAGGAAGGGCTAAGCCAGCCCTGACAGTACCCCCTCCTCAATGACCCCTCTTCCCTCGGAGGGCCACCGGGCTTGAGGGGAAAACGTCTATGGAACTCGCAGAGGAGGACAGGGGCATGTACGTCCGAGCATGAAACCCAGGAGCGTTCCTCCGGACTGTACCCCTTCCAATGCACCAGGTACTGTATGCACAAACGGAACCTACAGGAGTCAACAATGGATTGTACCTCATACTCCTCATGGTTTTCAACCTGAATAGGGTGAGGACGTGGCATTGAGGTGGTAAATTGGTTGCAGACCAACGGTTTCAATAAGGAGACATGAAACACATTAGAGATATGCATACTAGAAGGAAGGCGCAACACGTAAGCCACTAGGTTAATCCTGCAAAGGATACGGAAAGGCCCAATAAACCGAGGTGCAAACTTCAGTGAGGGAACATGAAGTTGGAGGTTCCGAGATGACAGCCAGAACCTGTCCCCAACCTGGTAGGAAGGCACAGGCAGGCATCTGTGGTCAGCATGGAGTCTGTACCTATCATTAGCATGACGAAAAGCCTCCTGGACTTGTACCCAAGTGGAACAAAGACCACGGAGATGGTCCTCTAATGCAGGAGTACTCTGTGAAACAAACAAGGCAATATGGAAGGTTGGAAACCATAATTTGCCATAAATGGAGACAATCGGGAGGCAGAATTTGAGGCACTGTTGTGAGCAAACTATGCCAATGGTAATAGGTCTGACCAGTTGTTATGGTGGTCAGAAATATAGCAACGTAGAAATTGCTCCAAGGACCGATTGGCTCACTCTGCGGCCCCATTAGACTGCAGGTGATATGCAGAAAAGAAGGCAAGCTGAATTCCCAACTGTGCACAAAAGGCTCGCCAGAACCTGGAGACAAACTGACTGCCCCTGTCCAAATCACCTTGGGCAGCCCATGTAAGCGAAAGATCTCCCGAGCAAAAATGGAAGCCAGTTCCTTAGAAGTAGGCAGTGGAACACAATGACACATCTTTGAGAACCGGTCAACCACCATAAGGATAACAGTGTTGCCTTGGGAGTTGGGCAACTCCACAATGAAATCCATTGACAGGTGGGTCAAGGGCCTCTCTCCATTGGGTATGGGTTGTAGGAGGCCCACTGGAAGGTGTCGTGGAGTCTTACTCTGAGCACACACGGAACAGGCAGCTACTAAGGCAGTAACATCAGCCCTTAGACTAGGCCACCAGAACTGTTGGGAAATGGTCCAAGTGAGTTGATTCTTCCCAGGATGGCCAGCTGCCTTGGGAGAATGGCAAGTCTGGAGCACGGCAGTACGGAGACTCTCTGGGACAAAGCAGTGGTCACATGGTTTCTCAGGAGGAGCATGGAACCTGAGCAGCAAGAATTTTGTCACCCAAAGGAGAAGTAAGACTGGTGCGAACCGTAGCCAAGATACGATCAGGAGGAATCACAGGAACCGATATCGACTCCGACTTGGAAGTGGAGGAAAATGGTTGTGACAAGGCATCAGCCCTTACATTCTTAGTACCGGGTAAGAATGAGACAGTGTAATTAAAACTCGACAAGAAAAGAGCCCATCGTGCCCTTCTGGGAGAGAGGCGCTTAGCCTCAGACAAGAATGTAAGATTCTTATGGTCAGTAAGAATAAGAACCGGGACAGTGGTACCTTCAAGGAGTTGTCTCCATTCTTTCAGGGCTAAAATGATCACCAACATCTCTGTCACCAATCTCATAATTGCACTCAGCAGGTGACAATTTCTTGGAAAAGTAGCCACACGGATGCATAGCGCTCTCAGAGTTAGAACGTTGAGACAGAAGGGCGCCAACTCCAGTCTCAGAAGCATCAACTTCTAGGATAAAAGGCAACATAGGATCAGGATGTGCCAACACAGGAGCAGAAACAAAGGCAGCCTTGAGAGTCTCAAAGGCCTTAATGGACCCCGGAGACCAACTCTGTGGGTTACCGTCCTTTATGGTCATATCAGTCAGGGGCTTAACCAGAGACGAGAAGTTATGAATAAACTTCCAATAGTAGTTGGCAAAGCCCAGGAAACGCTGCAGAGGACGTAAACCTACGGGTTGAGGCCACTGTAGGACTGCCGAAAGTTTCTCTGGGTCCATCAAAAAACCAGCAGTGGAAATGACATAGCCTAAGAATGTAACCTGTTCACAATGGAACTTGCACTTCTCCAGTTTACAATAGAGATTTTTCTCTTAGTTTCTGAAGCACACGACAGACATCTGTGTGGTGGCTCTCCAGGGACTTGGAAAATATGAGGATATCATCGAGATAAACCACCACACATAACTGCAACAAATCTCAGAGAACATCGTTAATAAATTCCTGGAAAACTGCCAGGGCGTTACTAAGGCCAAAAGGCATTACCAGGTACTCATAATGGCCTGTTCTGGTATTAAACGCAGTTTTCCCCCTTTTCGCCCTCCTTAATGTGCACGAGATTGTATGCCCCTCTCAAATCAAGATTCATAAAAACCGTTGCTCCCTTGAGGAGGTCAAATAACAATCAACGGAATCGGGTTGGCATTCTAAAGCCGCGTACACACGGGGCGGACTGTCTGGCCAACTTAGTCCGTCAGACAATCCGACGGACAGTCCGTCATACTT
This sequence comes from Lithobates pipiens, assembly GCF_037356315.1. Taxonomy (NCBI): domain Eukaryota; kingdom Metazoa; phylum Chordata; class Amphibia; order Anura; family Ranidae; genus Lithobates; species Lithobates pipiens. The sequence goes on from NW_027507758.1 coordinate 340,316,711, forward strand.
TCGAATGAACGGACTTGACCACACACACCACTTTTTGAGCGGACTAATACGGCGTACTAAGTCCGCCATACTATCCACCCTACTTTTGAAATGAACGGACTCGCCCACACACGCGGAGGAAAGTCCGCTCATTTCGAGCACGTCTCCAGGTAGGCGGGGCCCGCGAAGGAGACGTCGCTGGCCCCGCCGCCTGGTATGGACTTAAAGAGGAACCCCAACGCCGAAAAAAATTGGCGTGGGGGGTCCCCCCCAAGTCCACAACAGACCCTTGTCCGAGCACACTACCCGGCCGGCCAGGAAAGGGGGGCGAGCGAGCGCCCCCCCTCCTGAGCCGTACCAGGCCGCGTGCCCTCAACATGGGGGGGTGCCTTGGGGAAGGGGGGGCCGCGCGGCCCCCCCACCCCAAAGCACCTTGTCCCCATGTTGATGAGGACAAGGGCCTCTTCCCGACAACCCTGGCCGTTGGTTGTCGGGGTCTGCTGGCGGGGGGCTTATCGGAATCCGGGAGCCCCCTTTAATAAGGGGGCCCCCGGATACCGGCCCCCCACCCTATGTGAATGAGTATGGGGTACAATGTACCCCTACCCATTCACCTGTAAAATAAAAGTACAAAAAAAAACACAACACACGAGATAAAATACTTTATTGCACAGCTCCGGGGGTCTTCCGTCTTCGGGGGTCTTCTCGCCGGACTCCTCCGCTATCTTCTTGTAGCTATTTTGCTAGCGGAGGAGTCCGGCTTTCTTCCTCGCCGCCGGCCTCTTCTCCCGACTTCGGGGGTCTTGTCCCCCTCTTCGGTTCTTCTGCCGGGCCACCGCGCCTTCTTATAGCTCTTTTACAGGCGGTGGCCCGGTCTTCTGTCGCCGCCGTCGCCGCCGCCTTCCGTTCTTCTTCTTCTTCTTCTTCTCCAGGAGATGTTGCCTCGACGATCTCTCCGGCCGGAATGCCAGGGACACACTGCGCGGCCACTTATATAGGGACAATGGGGCGGTGTCACATGGCTTTACACTACCGTTCAAAAGTTTGGGGTCACCCAAACAATTTTGTGTTTTCCATGAAAAGTCACACTTATTCACCACCATACGTTGTGAAATGAATAGAAAATAGAGTCAAGACATTGACAAGGTTAGAAATAATGATTTGTATTTGAAATAACATTGTTTTTACATCAAACTTTGCTTTCGTCAAAGAATCCTCCTTTTGCAGCAATTACAGCATTGCACACCTTTGGCATTCTAGCTGTTAATTTATTGAGGTAAGCTGGAGAAATTGCACCCCACGCTTCTAGAAGCAGCTCCCACAAGTTGGATTGGTTGGATGGGCACTTCTGGCGTACCATACGGTCAACCTGCTCCCACAACAGCTCAATGGGGTTCAGATCTGGTGACTGTGCTGGCCACTCCATTACCGATAGAATACCAGCTGCCTGCTTCTGCTGTAAATAGTTCTTGCACAATTTGGAGGTGTGTTTAGGGTCATTGTCCTGTTGTAGGATGAAATTGGCTCCAATCAAGCGCTGTCCACTGGGTATGGCATGGCGTTGCAAAATGGAGTGATAGCCTTCCTTATTCATTTATTTAATGAAGATGCCAGTTGGGGACCTGTGAGGCGTCTGTTTCTCAAACTAGAGACTCTAATGTGCTTATCTTCTTGCTTAGTTGTGCAACGCGGCCTCCCACTTCTTTTTCTACTCTGGTTAGAGCCTGTTTCTGCTGTCCTCTGAAGGGAGTAGTACACACCGTTGTAGGAAATCTTCAATTTCTTTGCAATTTCTCGCATGGAATAGCCTTCATTTCTAAGAACAAGAATAGACTGTCGAGTTTCAGATGAAAGTTCTCTTTTTCTGGCCATTTTGAGCGTTTAATTGACCCCACAAATGTGATGCTCCAGAAACTCAATCTGCTCACAGGAAGGTCAGTTTTGTAGCTTCTGGAAGGAGCTAGACTGTTTTTAGATGTGTGAACATGATTGCACAAGGGTTTGCTAATCATCAATTAGCCTTCTGAGCCAATGAGCAAACACATTGTACCATTAGAACACTGGAGTGATAGTTGCTGGAAATGGGCCTCTATACACCTATGTAGATATTGCACCAAAAACTAGACATTTGCAGTTAGAATAGTCATTTACCACATTAGCAATGTATAGAGTATATTTGTTTAAAGTTAGGACTAGTTTAAAGTTAGCTTCATTGAAAAGTACAGTGCTTTTCCTTAAAAAATAAGGACATTTCAATGTGACCCCAAACTTTTGAACGGTAGTGTATGTCACATGGGTTGGTCACATGGGTTGATGTCACATGGGGACTATGACATCGTAAGGGGGCGGGGTCACCACGTGACACCAACCCATGTGACATAAAGCCATGTGACACCGCCCCATTGTCCCTAAATAAGTGGCCGCGCAGTGCGTCCCTGGCATTCCGGCCGGAGAGATCGTCGAGGCAACATCTCCTGGAGAAGAAGAAGAACGGAAGGCGGCGGCGACGGCGGCGACAGAAGACCGGGCCACCGCCTGTAAAAGAGCTATAAGAAGGCGCGGTGGCCCGGCAGAAGAACCGAAGAGGGGGACAAGACCCCCGAAGTCGGGAGAAGAGGCCGGCGGCGAGGAAGAAAGCCGGACTCCTCCGCTAGCAAAAGAGCTACAAGAAGATAGCGGAGGAGTCCGGCGAGAAGACCCCCGAAGACGGAAGACCCCCGGAGCTTGTGCAATAAAGTATTTTATCTCGTGTGTTGTGTTTTTTTTTGTACTTTTATTTTACAGGTGAATGGGTAGGGGTACATTGTACCCCATACTCATTCACATAGGGTGGGGGGCCGGTATCCGGGGGCCCCCTTATTAAAGGGGGCTCCCGGATTCCGATAAGCCCCCCGCCCGCAGACCCCGACAACCAACGGCCAGGGTTGTCGGGAAGAGGCCCTTGTCCTCATCAACATGGGGACAAGGTGCTTTGGGGTGGGGGGGCCGCGCGGCCCCCCCTTCCCCAAGGCACCCCCCCATGTTGAGGGCACGCGGCCTGGTACGGCTCAGGAGGGGGGGCGCTCGCTCGCCCCCCTTTCCTGGCCGGCCGGGTAGTGTGCTCGGACAAGGGTCTGTTGTGGACTTGGGGGGGACCCCCACGCCGATTTTTTTTGGCGTTGGGGTTCCCCTTTAAGTCCATACCAGGCGGCGGAGCCAGCGACGTCTCCTTCGCGGGCCCCGACTACCTGGATACCCGCTCGAAATGAGCGGACTTTTCTCCGGGCGGGAAAAGTCCGCTCATTTCAAAAGTACGGCGGACTGGCACACACATGGGCGGATTGTCCGCCGAAATGCGAGTCCGACGGACAGTATTACGGAAATTCCGAAATACTTAGTCCGCCAGACTGCACGCTGAAAAAGTCAGCTGAAGCCCACACACGAGCGGACTGTCCGCTGAAATGTGTTTCGGCGGACTAAGTAGGCCAGACAGTCCGCCCGTGTGTACGCGGCTTTAGACACGATTGAGACTCATAAACTCTATACAAGGTCTCAGTTCACCGCTCTTCTTCTTCACAAAGAAGAAACCAGCACCAGCATGAGACGAGGATTTCCGGATGAAACCTCGAAAAAGTGCGTCTGCAACATACTCCTCCATGGCCTTATCCTCCAAGATCGACAAAGGGTAAACCCAGCCACGAGGAGGTATGGCATCAGGCTGAAGGTCAATTGCGCAATCATAAGACCGGTGTAGAGGCAAAACTACCGGCTTGACCTTTGTCAAAAAAATCGCTGTACTCCTCCGGCGGGGAGGAGAGTGAAGAGATGCATAGGACCTTGGATACCTTCAGGAAGCATGTCTCACTGCATTGTGGTGACAAGGAGAGAACCTCAGCATGGAGCGAATCAAAAGAGGGGTTGTACCTCTGTGACCAAGGATAACCAATAACCAGTGGAAACCTGGGTGAGGAAATAACTTGGAATTGGATTATCTCATGGTGAAGAGCCCCTACGGCCATGGACAACGGAACCGTCTCATGAGTCACATGGGCAGGCTTTAAAGGTCTCCCATCAAGAGCCTCAATGGCAAGTGGAGTGTCACGCAGCTGCAGCGTAATCGAGTGCTGTGAAACAAATGTAGCATCAATGAACAGGCCTGCAGCCCCAGAGTCGATTAGAGCCTGTATCTCGATGGACTACTCAGCCCAGGAAAGGTTGACCGAAACCAGGGGCTTATCCTTCTGGATAACTGGGGACGAAACAACGCCACCTAAGATCTGTCCTGACAGAACCTCAAGGTTCGGGCGTTCCCTGGATGGGTGGGACAAGACTTCAAAAAGTGACCTGCCTGGCCACAATAAAGGCACAATCTCTCCCTCCTCCTAAAGGCTCTCTCATCCGCAGAGACGCGTGAAGCCCAAGTGCATGGGTTCATCTTCACTGGCCGACTCGATACCAGGAGGCATGGGAGGTGAGGGAGGCACGGGTGGGACTGCAAAGCTCGGAGGCAAACATACAGGAGGCTTCTGCAAGCGCTCCTTCAAAGAAGATCTTTCTGAGTCTGGAGTCAATGAGGATGGCAAACAAGATCAAGCTCTCCAGCTCAGTGGGTATATCTCGGGCTGCTATCTCATCCTTGATGGAATCCGAGAGACCAGAAAGCAGCTACGAGGGCCTCATTGTTCCAAGCAACCTCTGCTGCCAGAGTATGGAATTCAATGGCGTAGTAGGCAACAGTTTTCGTACTCTGTTTGATGGTCATGAGGCACTTGGCAGCAGAAGCGAAGCGTGCGGGAACGTCAAATACCCTTTTAAAGGAGGCCATAAAGTCAGGGTAACTCAAGACAACAGGTTTTTGCATCTCCCATAGAGGGTTTGCCCAGGCCAAGGCTCTCTCAGAAAGCAAAGATATCACAAAACCTACTTTGCTTCTGTCCGTGGGAAACGCCTGGGGCAGCATTTCAAAGTTAATCTCAACCTGGTTGAGAAACCCTCTGCATTGAACTGGATCACCCCCAAATCGCTGGGGAAGCGGAGCGTAACCAGATATACCTCTTATAGAGGTAATATTTGAGGCGGGTGCCTGCACAGAGATTGGCATGGCAGCAGGGACGGCCTACAACTCAGGTTGTACTGGAGCAGCCACAGTAGAGGATTCCAGGCGAGCCGTGGGACTCAGGAGCATTTGTAACGCTATGGAAACTGATTACTCATCCAATCTGGAAACAATATTACCAACAAGTGGATTGACTGTATCTCCTGAATTCATGGCCTTCGCCTACTGTCAGAAACCATGAACCAGACCGAGACAGAAGTACAATTAAATCACACTTGTTTATTAATAAAAAATAAAAAGGTAAATAGAGTAAGCATAGTCAAAGCATAGCCAGTCCAGAGTTCAATAACCAGATTGGGTAATCGGCCAGGCCAGAAGTCAGGGATCCAAGTGGAGCAACAGCAAGCAGGGTAAGGAGCCAGAAGGTATGTCAGCAAGCCAGTCTTTAAACAGAACTGCAGGAGATGGTTTCTTGTGATGTGACCAAGGCAAAGGCAGAGATGAAGTGAGCTGGACAGCTTTAAGAAGGCAGGTCAGACGAGCAGGATCAGGAACAGCTGGGTGACTGTGGAGAGAGATGAAAGCTGGCAATCCACCAACAGCTGAGCACCCAGCCCAGAGAAGGAAGGGCTAAGCCAGCCCTGACAGTTTTCCAAATCCCACTGTATATGGTCATTAAGGAATCGAGGACCTTTGTGTATAGACGTGTGCAGTAAGGTATGTGATTGTCTATTTCCTAGCCTGATATTGGGCTAGTTAGATAGCACCTAGTGGCAAGTTTTTAGGTATTGAGATCCAGGTCTGGAAACGTTTTGTAATATTGAGTTTCCTCTGTAGGGGTTGTGGTTTCGTCTCCATCTTTGTGTGTGTAAAGTGAAAGAGTGTAAATGATGTGGGGTAGTGGCGCATGTGGTTTTCTAATTGAGAAGTTGGGTATACTGGGAGGTCGTTTGGAAGTGTTGCCAGCATGCCCAGGTGTTTCTATAGGTTTTAGAGGAGTCATGTGAGTGGTGTATGAGTTCTTCCATTGAAGCTATTTTGTTTACACTTGTAATCCAGGTGGCAATCGTAGGTGGATTGGGAGATTTCCAGAGGGCCGGTATGCAGAGTTTTGTGGCATTAAGGAGAGGTTGGACCAACGATCTATGGTAAGTTTTCATTGGTAAAGTTGAATGATGAAGCAGAGCTTGGGCTGGGGAGAAAGTCTAAGTGGAAAGTTGTAATTTGGTCTATATACCGGAATATATCAGTCCAGAATTTCATGATTGGGGGACATTCCCACCAGATGTGAAGAAGCGAACCTTCTTCCTTATTGCATCTCCAGCACGTGGGTGGAATCTCTGAGTTGAATTTGTGTCATTTGAGGGGGTTGTTATACCATCTGGATAAAACTATTTTCTTGGGCAGTCACATTGATCGAGCCTTTGTGTATGTTAGTATATATCTTTCCCCATTCTGTGTCTAAGAGATTGATGGAGAGATCTTTTTCCCATTGTGAGCTTGCAAGATTCGATTTAGGTCTTTGGTCATCAAAAAGTATGGAATAGATAATGGAAATGAGATGGCGTTGTGGTTCCGAGTTGGCGCAAATGGATTTGAATTGGGTTATTGAGATAATGTCTGAGTCGCATCTAAGACCAAAAAGATTTTGTGATCTCTCCTCTGTGCATTCAGTGTTTAAAGTGGAATAAATGCATTTCATTGAAGACGTCTTCTGCCTTTGGATCTGCAGGGGGTCCTAATTCTAATAGAAAGGATCCAGCAGTACCTGGTGGGAAATCAGGATTGAGTCTAATCAGTGTGAGCTGGCTTGGTACTGAAGAGATATGCAATGGCGCGCTGCAGCGAATGCATGTAATGTGGTGGCAATTAGTGGGTGTTTGCATTGTTGTGGAATGTGGCTAGTTTTAGTCCAGGGTATACTTTTGAGTGGCAAGTTTGAGAAGGCCTGTTCGATAGATGTTCATGCTTTGGTGGCTGTATGAACAGTCCAATCTACTGTTCTGGTGAGTTGACACGCCCAATAATATTTTCGAATATCCGGCAATCCCAGACCACCTTTCAATTTAGGCAAGGACAGTCTTTTGTCTTCAATCAAAGCTCAGCTGAGCTCTTGTTCCTCCCCAAATCAATTCCGAACAGGCTCTACGGAAAGATGCAAAAAACGTTTGAGGTAATTTTTGAGGTACCGTATATACTCGAGTATAGGCCGACCCGAGTATAAGCCGAGGCCCCCAATTTACCCCCAAAAAACTGGGAAACCTATTGACTCGTGTATAAGCCGAGGGTGAGATATGCCTGTCCATCCCTGTGTGTGTGTCCATCCATCCATCCATCCCTGTGTGTGTCCATCCATCCCTGTGTGTGTGTGTCCATCCATCCATCCATCCATCCCTGTGTGTGTGTCCATCCATCCATCCATCCCTGTGTGTGTGTGTGTCCATCCATCCATCCATCCATCCCTGTGTGTGTGTCCATCCATCCCTGTGTGTGTGTGTCCATCCATCCATCCATCCGTGTGTGTGTGTGTGTGTGTGTGTGTGTGTGTGTGTGTGGCCTTGTGTGTCCAGCCTACCTGTGTCCTGAGCCTCCGTCCGGTCCCGAGCCTCCGTCCGGTCCCGTCCCGTCCCGAGCCTCCGTCCGGTCCCGTCCCGAGCCTCCGTCCGGTCCCGTCCCGAGCCTCCGTCCGGTCCCGTCCCGTCCCGAGACTCCGTCCGGTCCCGTCCCGAGCCGAGCCTCCGTCCGGTCCCGTCCCAGGATCACCGCTCTTCGTCGGCGCCCATTCCCCTGTTCAAATGCCGCGCCTCCCTGTCTGTGATAGGCGGAACACAATTTCCCAGCAGCCTGTGTTCCGCCTATCACGGACATCGTCTCATCCTCGTCCGTAGTACGAGGATGAGACGATGTCGGTGATAGGCGGAACACAGGCTGCTGGGAAATTCAGTGTTCCGCCTATCACAGGCGAAGGCGGAGCCGGAGGCGCGGCTTTTGAATTATAGAATGGCCGCTGTCTGTCTGCTCGACACGCTGATCGAGCAGGCAGACAGCGATGACTCGAGTATAAGCCGAGGGGGGCACTTTCAGCCTCAAAAAAGAGGCTGAAAATCTCGGCTTATACTCGAGTATATACGGTAATTTTACTGGAAACGTTTGGAGAAAATAGAGTATTTTTGGTAAAATGGTCATCTTAATAGAGGTACTGCCAAACCAAGAAAATAGACCAGTCGACCAAGCTTTGAGATCTTTCTGGATAGCTTGTAGAATCGGGATATCGTTTTTGCTATGCAGATCTGAGAGATTGGTCGGTATGTGAATTCCAAGATATTTGAGTTTGATTGCCATTTGAAGGGGAACTTCACTTGGCATAGGGTTTTGGTGTCGTGTGGTAGAGATATATTAAGTGCCTCCGATTTAACAAAGTTAATTTTAAGATTAGTTAGAGTTTCAAATAGAGTTAGGCCTTTGAGGAGATTGGGTAGCGAAAGATGAGGATCTTGTAGGAATGTCGTCAGCAAACGCTGTTAGCTTGTAGGTGGAATGTGCTATGGAAATACCTTTTGAGGTCTTGATTATCTCTCAGACGTTGAAGACAAGGTTCTAATGCCAGGATAAAAATTAGTAGGGAGTGCAGGCAACCTTGACATGTCCCATTTGACACGGAGAAGGCATCCGACAGGTGTCCGTTAACCCGAACCTTAGCCGTCGGCTTTGAGTATAATGCAAGTATATATTGTAGCATGCGATTCCGTATGCCAATCTGCATGAGGATTTCTGCTAGATGGTCCCAGGCCACCCTGTCGAACGCTTTCTCTGCATCCAAGGAAAGGAAAAATCTGTGTTGTTTCTTTGAAGTCAGTTGTCTATTGCCTCTCTTCTGGGCACAAAGAGTCTGTTAAAAAAAATTACTTACGTCAGTGCTACAGTTTGAATTTAAAACGTATTTGTGTGAACTGTGACGTTAAGTCATGGATTGTGGAAACTAACTAGCGTCGGGTGATTGTATATAGTGTATACCACATTTACCACTGACTAATGCAGAGTTGCAATACAAGGAGATCAGCTAAAAGTATTTGGATCTGTATGTGCGTTATAATTGAAATTAGTTAATTTTTATCAGCAACAGCCCTAGTTTGCGCAAAAGTTATCGCATTTACAAAAAAGGGAATAGTTTTATGGCATTTTTATTAATAATGTTTTTTTTTTACTAGTAATGGGAACGATCAGCGATTTTTTTATTGTGACTGCGACATTATGCGGACACATCAGACATTTTTGACACATTTTTGGGACCATTATCATTTATACAGCAATCAGTGTTATATAAATGCACTGATTCGTGTAAATGACACTGGCAGCAAAGGGGTTAACCACTAGGTGGCAGTGTAGGGATTAAGTGTGTCCTGGGGCGTGTTTCTAACTGTGGGGGCGTGGCTGTGTATGACACGTCACTGATCTCTGCTCCTGATGACAGGGAGCAGAGATGAGTGACACTGTCATTAGGCAGAACAGGGAGATGCTTGTTTACATTATATCATCTCCCCTTTCTTCCTCCCCGTTCGACGATCGCTGGTATCCCTGCGGCGATCAAGTCCGCAGGACCCATGATCCGACTCACGGAGGTCCCGACCGGCGTACATGTGCTGCTGGCGGCACGCACGTGATAGCACAGCGCCATATTTAAAGAGACGTACCTGTACGCTCCCATTTGCCTGTCCGTGGCATTCTGCCAATGTACATTGGCGTGCGCCGGTCAGCAAGTGGTTAATAAAGAAATCGGCCTGTAGTTGGAAACTAACTTCAGGTCCTTATCGTTATTGGAATGACAGTGATATGTGCAGCTAGGAGGTCTCGGGGAGGAGGATTGTCTGTGGAGAGGGAATTAAATCAAAGAAGTGTGGGTATAACTCGTCCATAAATGCTTTATAGTATCCCATAGTCAGGCCATCTGGCCCCCGGGCTCTTTCCAGGTTTCAGTTGCTTGAGAACAGTGTCTTATTCCTCCTTAGACAGCGGTTGTTCCAAGTTTGACACTTCAGCGTCCGAGATAGGTTTAGGACCATATTGGGCCCGGAATTCTTTGATCAAACCCAATCTGTGTCATTCCGGGTAGGTGGGGTCTCAATATTGTAAAGTTGTGTATAATATTCGACGAATTGGTCTGCTATGTGGCTATTAGAAGTTAATCTGGTTCCCTCAGGGGTGTTAATTGACTGGATTATTGTAGTCAATTTTTTTGGCCTGAGTGCTCTAGCAAGTAATTTACCGGTTTTATTACCAAATACATAGAATAGTTTTTGAGACAGTATATATTTAAGTTTGTAGTTTTGTTTAGTTCCTCTATCAATTTGGTTCTAGCTTGGGTGAGGTCCTGGAGGGTCGAGATTGTGTTTGTTTTTTTGTGTGATTTTTCTAATGCATGAATACGGTTGGCGAAATTTGAGATGATTTTTAGTCTTTCACGCTGTCTTTTGGGGGCTATCGCTATCAATTCCCCACGAATAGTGCATTTATGAGCTTTCCATTTTATCTATGGGGAAATGTCGGTGGCATCGTTCTCAGTGAAGTATTGTACGAGCCTTTTATGGATGTAGGATGCTGTCTGATTGTCGGTAAGTAATGGCGGATCCAGACACCATATCTGTGAGCGGGACTGGGTGATGGAAAATTCAATCAACGTGGTGGTAGGCTGATGGTCCGAAATATACATTGGTTCTATAGTGGTTTTAAGGAGCATGGGGAGGTCGCTCTGTGTTATAAAGAGATAGTCAAGTCTGGAGTAACTTTCATGGGGATTAGAGTAAAAGGTGGTATAGTCCTTAGTCTTAGGATTCAATGTGCACCATGAGTCATGTAATGTTAGATCTTGGAGGTATTTCTTAATAGCACGTAATGCCTTGAATGGTAATTTAGACAAGCCTGATGAGGTGTCCTGGAAAGGGTTCAAAGGGACATTAAAATCTCCCCCTACTATCAGGATATCTTCCTGAAAGGAGGCAAGGCTTTGCATTGTAAGTGGGAAAAAGGGAACTTGTTTGACATTGGGGGCATAAATATTTGCCAAGGTTTAAGCGTTGTCAAATAAGAAGCCTTTGAGAAATCGATGAGGAAGGCCGTTTCCTATGTGTGACTCTGTTATTCGGAATGGACAATTTTTTGAAAAGAGAATAGAGACTCCTTTCACTTTAGAGTCCTTATTTGTGGCATTGTCACGTACCTGGTGGTTGAGCCCACGGATGCTGGGAGCGGCAACTCGTATTCCTCCGGCTCAAGAACTCCTGGTAGAGAGGACAGAGGTTCAAGAACGCAGAAGGGGCACAAGCGCCTAGCGGGTCACAGGTGCAAGGGCTAGCCGGCTCCAGGAACAGAGGAGAACCAGATGCAGGCTGGAACTGAGGTCAGGAAGGAACAGGAGCTGCAGGAACACACACGCTGGAGAGGCGGGGAAGGTGTCTTGTAGTACGGTACACTCCGCGGACCTTCAAGCAGATTGAGTAGAATACTGGAAGGCAGGAACAGCAGTGGAACGGCAGGCTAGGCCTAGTCGCAGACAGGCCGGGTCTGGTACAGGCAGGTGGGTAAGGCACTGAATCGGCAGGCAGGAGAATCGTCAGACAAGCCGGGGTCGTAGGCAGGCAGCAAGCAAGGAGTAGTCAGGGGTAAGCCGAGTCACAAGAGTAAGCAGGAGTCAGACAGGTACAGGGGGGTCTCTTCAGGAACGCTGTAGACCGGACAACAAGGAGGCAAGGTAACAGGTCCCTTTAAATAACACCCTTGGCGCCAAGAACTGTCACGCCGCGCGTGCCCACGCGCGTTCACGCGTTCACGCGTACACGCCCGCGCACACCAACCTCTCTGCGCACCCGCGTGCGCCCAACATCACTAGCGCGCAGCCGCATGCGCCCGGCAGCAACAGCGCGCACCTGCGTGCGCCCACCAGCGTTAATGTGCACCAGCGTTAGCGCGCACCCGCGTGCGCCGACTGCCACTTTTACCAAGGACTTTGCGGATAGAACATCCGGGGACAGTCGGACGGTCGGGCCGACCTTCTTCACAGGCATGCAGTGCCTTTGGAAAATGGTAGTTTGAAAATTTGGTTAAGGTGTCAGTTTTAAAATGTGTTTCTTGGATGAACACGATATCCGCTTTTAATTTGTGCATGGAATGAAGAACTTGCAAATGTTTTTCAGGTATGTTGAGTCCCTTAGCATTTAGCGAGACAGTTTTGGCCGTTACTTTGTGACTGGCCTTTGGATGAGAGTCATTCTTGTTAGGTGACATTATGTGGACTGAAGTGTACTTCTATGCGTAAATGCCCGTCGAAATCTGAGGATTGTCAATATGTGAATGGTATCACAGGAGAGACGTATTATAAGGTTTTGTGAAATGGTTAATGGTAGGGATGGGTTTGCCAATTGGTTGTCAAGAGGGGTAGCAATTAGGTGCTTTAGGCACTAGGAAAAGGATGGTTGTGTGAAATAGAAAGTTTTCTATGTGTGAGGATAACATACGCTGGTCCTAGATAGTTAAAGGCGATGGAGGTGGGAGTAAGGCCTGAAAATGAAAAAATATCCTGGAGATTTGCGAGGCCTGCTCGCTAGTCCAAGTGCAATATACACCTTAGTGTAGATGCAACCGGGTTGAGTCAGTGGTTATTGTAAAAAGGTAGATTCAAAGAACCAGTTAATCAAATGAAACCACTGTGTGGGAGGGTAAATCAACACTGGAGTATAGCATAACCTTTCAAGATGAAGGAAATCCAGCTGACTCCGGGAATATAACCTTTGAGGTAAAGTATGAGGAAGGTTTCTGTAATATTTATTAGACCCTGAGAAGTGGGAGATTATGGCCTATTTCTGGCCTGTGCGTGAAGTCTAAATGACATACTGGTTTACTTACGTTTATGTGTATCGTTAGTAAGACCTAATGGTTTTTAGGCGTATAGCAGTGGATGTAGTATTAGGATCAAGAGTCTGATATGCCTCATAATAAGTGATATGGATTTCTATCCAGTCTATTTTGTATATTCAGGAGGTGGTACAGAATGTGTATCTAAGTAGTAGAATGTACTATAACAAGAAATGCTCTATGAGCATATAGTAAAATATTTAAACAGCAACAAACCATTTGAAATAAAACAATGACTTTTTAAAGTATAGAAGGATGGAGTATCAGAACATTAGAAAGCTGTATCGTAAATCTTTTATAACAGTGAAACATCCCGGTTAATAACATTGAAGCTCGGTTCAACGTTGTTTGGTGAGGATATTATAAATAACCATTAGGTGTACAATTGAATTCCTAACTAGTCCTGTATGAAATCTGTGATGGGACAGAAAAAACCCATGAGTGCTTATAGATTAGCCAATGGAATTAATAGAGAAAGCTGGGGATTGAATTATGGTGGGATCATTATAAGAAATGTTGTACTATCCCATATACCTGTTTTCTGTTTAAATGGTCGCCCTCAACTCTGTAGGGAGCCATTGTCCACAAATATGTTGTAATCATTCCCTAAGTGAGGAGGTTGAGGAGACAGATTAGAGGTAGCAGCAAACGACATAAAAGTGTTGTCTATAATAGGTAGACATAACCCAGCTTCCCAGGGCTTGAGTGTTGTGAGTGTGTCCCATCTCTAAAAGTAGAGTAATTCCTGGCTGCGCTTTGAATATATCTGGGCGATCTGAACAGGAGATCCAGGTACCAGTTCTGTTGATTTTAGTAACAGCTAAAGTTGACCATAGGGGGAGGGATACGGACCATCAACCACCCACCATGACCATTATATATAAAGGGAGAGCCCGATATAATTCCCTAACTGCAAAAAAAAGCCTATCTGCTGGGATGAGTGTTGTGGTGTCTAGTTACAATTTGAAATAGGGCGTGTCTAAATAGGCTCTAATGTCCCCTCCCCCCCCCCTTTCCCTCACTGTACCAGGTGAGTGATGGAGTGTGATGTTGTTCGGGATGAATCGTCCTACCCCTTCACCCCTCCCCAACAGTATAAACATGCATAAGCATTAAACCTTCAGATCATTGTGCGTGTGATGATATATCAAGTAGCTAAAGAGTCATGCAGGGATTGTTATACAATCGTCTCTCAAACTAAGTCAGCTTAATAGAACCATAGAACAACATAGTAAGGATACCTCGGAACCCTCTGCCGTCCTTCTGGTAGTTAGTAGATGTGGGCATAAGGTGTATACATACCATGGATATCTTAATCTCCAGTACAAAGTACAAAGAAATCCCAAAAAAGGGATGATCAAGCTTTGCCTGAGCCTGTTAAGCCTACTAAAGAGTCTAGGGAAGTCTGTGTATATAAAGGGGCAAGATCAGTTCTTTACTTTGGTGGAGAATCAGGGTTAGGGAGACAATTCCACCACAGGTCTCCGTATAGCAGTACATAGTGAGACATTACCCACAAAGGATACTCACAGCCCACTACATAGCAGTAGGGGATAGGGGCTGTTCAGGACTAGGTTACTACAAGCTGCTGTACCCCAAGTACATGGCAGGGCCTTACCAACACAGGGTCAGGACTTTAAACCTCAAGATCTGCCATGTGTGATGCTATAATATCCCGAGAAGGGTTCTCACAACAGCCTTTGCGAGCTGAGAAGGGTTATTGCCATATATGCTAGGCACTCTTAACAGACAGAGCCCAGGTATTCGCTGTATTGTTTTAATGCAGGAGCCTAATGCTGAACCATTTTGTCCTCTATGCACCAGGATTTGAATATAAACACTGCTTGCAAGCATGATAGGCATGGGACTTAGCCAAAACAGCACTATGGCAGCCCGGAAAATGCAGTAGAAGCTACCACAAGAAAAAGTACCTAAATAAATACACCAAAAATGACACTCCTACTCATGGCTGCAACACACATTTTAACTGTCACAGCCGATGGTCCATTGGACCCCAGAGATTGGAAAAACAGAGAATTGGGCTCATGGCAGGAGATGTTGGCCCACAATCAGCCAGCCCAAGGCCCATCTTGGTTCCTCCCTCCTCATTGGGCATACCCCTGAAGGGGTTTTCAAGTACAGAGCTATATCCGCTGATGGACATAAACCCTGAACCTGTATAGCACCCTGAAACTAATTCAACACAATGCACCATATGTCATGCCGGAGCGCTCATGCAAGATCCAGTGTCCAAGGAGTCCTTGCAGGCTGGCCCCGCTTCTTCATTCAAGGGGGGAGTGGGTACAATTGCCTAAGGCTCAGCCAAGTATTCAGCTGATCCAAAATCTACAGACAGGAGCCACAATCTCTAGTTCAGCCAGGATGAATCTTTGAAAACCAAATCCTCCATCTCAAAAGGGCACTAGCAAAAAAACTGCGGCTTGCTGGGAGTGGGAGGAGTTATATGGGAAACGACCCTGCAGCTTTTTCTTCCAATGGCCAATCACCTGAAGGTAGCTACATATAACCTGTGGATAAAGAATAATGTATTCTATAATCTATGGTTAAAGAAGTATGATTTTAAAACATAATTAATGCTCCTTTTTGTAGTCAAATAGTGAAAACAATCATTCTTTACTCTCTTTTAGATTTCTAGACCAAATGAGTTTGATATCATGTTGAAAATACCAATCTGTGATGATCAAAGAATTAGCTTGACAGAGTTTGGTGGAAGTGGAGCGTTCTATACATTATGCTGTAAACGCAATATGGCATACTTTATGGATAAGTATGTAGATGATGATAGAAACATTTCTGCCAAAATAATTCTGACACAGTTCAGAAAGCTTGTTAAAGAAGCAATATCAGGTAAGTCACATGGTCCTTTTCCTTTAATTTTTGTAGATTTTGCCATAAATAAAATGTCTTAGGTGGGCAGCAACAAGTATGTGTGTGTTGGGGGCGAGGTGATCCTTCCTGTCATAAAAAATCTTCCTGCAAATGTTTGCTGAGGAATCATCCAGCATATCCCCAGATCATTTGATCAATGCTTTTTTGATCCCAGACTGCAAAGCTGAGGATCTAATAATTCTGGTAAGTGGGGTCACCGAAGGGGGAGTCATTTCACCCTTCCAACCCTTCACCCTTCAGAGCACCTAAGCACTTTTCAGATTTTTTGTATATTTGTTTTATCGCAATATAGTAATGTATTAGGCACTATTCATTAGGATGTATATTGTTTGATCTAGGCTTCTAGCACTGTTTTGTACTATATATGACTAGTCTGAAGTTTCTCATTTATGAGCTACAATTTTTTTTCAGCTCCATAATAATGGATTATTGTCTTGTCACTGCTACACATGGGCCAGCCTGAGATGTTTGCAATTGTCTTTTGAAGACAATTATTCTAGTTACATATGCAGTTACTTCAAGAGGAAGTAAACCCTGATGGATTTACTCTTGCCATACCAACCTTTTAACATTCTATGAGGTGAGCTGTACTTTTGAGGAAGGTCTGTAGATATAGTATATATAGATTTTGCAAGGGCATTTCATACAGTAACCTACAAATGCCTAATTTACAAAGGTATTTGATACTGATGATGATGATGAATCAGAAAACTGGTTGCAGGAGAACATCTAGAGGGTGGTGATAAATGGCATATTTTCTGAATGGTCAAGCGTTGTAAATGGGTTACTTCGGGGCTCTGTTCTGGGACCAATTCTGTTTAATTTGTGCATAATAAGCCTGTACTTTGTTCACAATAGAAAACATATCAAATGTTAAACTGAGAAAATGTACCATTTTAAGAAAAAATAAGGTAATTTTGAAATTGATGGCAGCAACACATCTCAAAAGTTGCGACAGGGCCATGTTTACCATAGTGTGGCATCCCCTCTTCTTTTAACAACACCCTGTAATTGTCTGGGAACTGAGGAGACCGGTTGCTGGAGTTTTGGGAGAAGAATGTTGTCCCATTCTTGCCTGATATAGAATTCTAATGGCTCAATGGTCCTGGGTCATCTTTGTCGTATTTTTCATTTCAAGATGCACCAAATATTTTCAGTTGGTGAAAGGTCTGGACTGCAGACAGGCCAGTTAAGTACCTGGACCCTTCTACTATGAAGCAATTCTATTGTCATAGACGCAGTATGCAGTTTAACATTGTCCAGCGGAAACCTGAAAAAAGACATAGTCTTTATGGGAGTATATGTAACAGTTATCCTATTTTACTGTTACTGTAGAATGAATGTCTGTTTCACTCATTTTTATTGGGTTTTTTGCAAGAATAACAAATCGGCCCATGCATGGGTTAAAGTATCTGAAGATAATGGTACAAAATAAGGTTCATATATTACAAGTTTACAGGGTTCTAGCCCCTGTCTCTGCTGGGGGCTATGCAGGGCCCCAATAGTGTTAGTTAGGAAAGTGGGCTTACATAGTGTCCCATGGATCCACATAGAGTAGTGAAACAGGAGGGGGCGGGGGCTGTTGGGGGTAAACTAGAGAGAGGAGACTCTAAGAACTCTTAGAGAGCTAAATTTAAGGGAGCTCCTGGAGGTTTAAAAATCAGGAGTGGCAGTTAGAGGGCGCGGGAGGGGAGCAAAAGTGGTATTGGTATGGGAAGGAAATCAGGGAAAGAATGGGAGTGGGTTCCCCTTGGATTCGGGAATAGACCTAGTACATAGACCTACATAGTACGTAGGTAGATCAAGCTAGATAATTTTTCATTAACCAGCATAAAACTTATATGCTCATTGACCTCTTGGAAACAGACCATGGGATTTTTGGTACCCAATAACACCGAAAGAACTTTATATACCATTTCCAAAATAGAGGTGTTAGAGGAACATTTCTCTTATGTTCATTGATGGACACAGCTGCTTCTTCTATATCCATGACGAAATAGGGTTTTATAGCCCCACCTTCAGGACTAGGACACTAGGCAAACAAAAAGACTCGGCACCTCCTATAGGCAGTCCTCTCTGGGTATAAAACCCCCTCTCTGCTTTAGGTCTCCAGTCATATTTGCCTAGTGTCTTCAGGAGTCGGTCCATTTACTCAGTGGTAGCCTCCCTTCGCCACAGGGATTTTCTGTCCTCCATAGACATCAAGTCCACCTATCTGCACATTCTCATTTGCGAGGGGGATCAGTAATTCCTACGCTTTGCTATTGGGAACGCTCATTATTAGTTTGTAGTACTGCCCTTTGGTCTGGATTCCACACCTGCGATGTTTACCAAGGTCTTGGCCCCGGACCTGGCCTTGCTGAGACAACAAGTAATTGCTGTGATCGGCTACTTGGATGACTTGCTCCTGCGCGTGGAGACCCGCTCATCGCTGCTAGACAGTGTGGGGATCACCATGCTTTACAGGTGGATTCTGAACTTTAGGAAGTCAGTGTTGACCCCTTCCAAACATCTGGAGTATCTGGGATTGATCCCTGATTCAGAGCGCACCAGTGTGTTCCTTCAATCAGACAAACTCTTGAAGCTCTGGTCGGCATTCCAGCAGCTTTTGACTTACAAGTGGCCCTCCCTGTGTTTTTACATACAGGTCATAGGCTTAATGTTGGCTACCGTCAAGTCGGTCATGTATGCCAATCCCATATGTCCTAACGAAGTTTCCGGTGGGCGGGACGAAACATGTAGATGGAGAGACTTGCCCCCCTATTGCCCAGCCACCTCATGCCCTATAGGAACCACACTGGATTGCCTGTGTTGTATCCGGAAGTAATGTCTGGTGCTAGCACATCACGTAACCACCTTGAATTCCATCATGGATGGAGGGCTGTGAGTATGTAAGATACTACTGCAACTGATATACGGCCGTATGAGGGATACCTAACCAGTAGTGGACTTTCCCTGTGATATCAGTGCTTTTATACACACTTATGTGAGAGTCTCTATAGTACGTGACTCAAGCCATACTAGGAATTATCCCATCCAAGCATACACATTGTTGCTTACTACTATTTTTATGCTGGCACTTTCTCATTATGAATGGACTGTCCAGTACTTAACATCTGCGTTAGATTGAGACTGCCTTCAAGCTGCTTGGACAGTGTTCACTTTCTATCTCAGCATGGATTATCAGATACTGCTTGATTTTCATCTTAGTGGCTTTGGTCACATTCTACACCTGGTACTGCTTTGGGTAAATGAGCCTTTACCATGACTGTATGACTGACCACACTTCTAGTTTCTAACCCTAGGTGACTGGGATGGACAGGCCAAGACAGACTGGTTATTCAGGCATATGTACACCCACAGTGCTTTGGTGCAGTTCTCCATTCGTCCGTTGTGGCTTTAAGGTGTGGCATTACCCAGAGTAGAGTTGTAGTGATATTATAGGGTCCCAGATGGGTGCTTTTTTATGGCTATTTGGGGGATGTTGGAGAGGGTTAACCCAGCTCCCTTTGTTGGGACTGCATCCAATCTTTCTTAGTGATAGGTTTTTATGGAGGGTGGGTTTGGGGAGGTTTACTATAAAGGAGGTTTTTGTATTAACTGAGGTTTTTTTTTTTTCTGCAGGGTTAGGAGGTGGCGTCACAAGGTATAATAAATTATCATTGGGGAGGTAACGCTGACTGGGTGTATTTTGTCCCTTGTTTGAGTTTTTTTCTTAGTTCCATATGAGACCACTGTAGAAGGAAGTCCTATGCAAATGGCACATCCCCGCATGCGCATGACTCGGGGATGTCACGCTGTTGGGTCGAGAGTGACGCTATTGCATTACCGTTTGGCCTTCGAACGCTGGGGAAGCCATACGAGGCAAGCCTCACGGCGGCCATGCCCTCCATGACGGATCGACTGGGTGGTGGGTTTGCGGATTCACAGTGATTGGTACACACCCTCAATTCCCTATATTGGGTGGTATGGTGCAGCCACATATGTCCTCTAATACTTCTTTAAGAGGCGTTCCCCTTAAAAATAAATATATATATATATATATATATATAAAGTCAGCAGCTACAAATACTGCAGCTGCTGACTTTTAATAATCGGACACTTACCTGTCCCAGAGTCCAGTGATGTGGGGGAACGAAGCCCCACTCGTCCCCCCCTCCGCTCGGTGGCGCCGGCATTGGAACTGTGGGCACCCAGCTGTGGCTTCACAGCTGGGCACCCACTGCGCATGCGCGAACAGCGCCACACGCCGTGATTAGCCGCGCAGCCACCTGTCACATGTCCCAGATGACTGACAAGAGGGAGGGAGCAGAGCTGATCCCTTCCTGCGCCGAGGGGAAGTGATGTCAGGAGCCCAGGCACTGAAGGAGGCAGACTACGAGAGACCCCCTAGCAACAGGCATTTAGAGGTGAGCTAAAAAATGTTTTTTTCCCAAATTTTTATTTAAGGAATTTTAATATTTTTTGTTTTTTGTGTGGAACACCACCAAGTTAATTTATGGCTTTTTTTTTCCAGCATTGTCAGCGTCTGTTATTTTATTTCATATTGGCGTGCGTTTTTGCGCAGAATATTATATATATAATATTATATATAAATAATATATATATATATAGATATATATATATATCTATATATATATATATATATATATATATATATATATATATATATATATATATATATATATATATATATATATATATATATATATATATATAGATATAGATATAGATAGATATATATATTATATATTTTCACTGTCCTCCCCCCTTTTTTAGTTGTGTTTGTCACTCTCACTCCTTTCTTTTTCCTTTCCTTTTCACTCATTCCTCCTCCCTATACATCCCTTGTTGTCATCTTCCTTTCTTCTGTCTGCATTTGTTTTCACAACCACATGGCTAAGTACACATTTTTTTTCATTTTCCGCACTTGCCCCATTTTCATACATTTTTTTTTTCTCGCACTGCTTTGGTTGTTTCTTTTGCTGTTGTTTTGGTTAGCATTGCCTTGTTTGCTATTTTATTTTGCATTGACATGCGTTTTCGCGCACAATATATATTTTTTTCACTGTCTTTTCTAGTCATGTTTTCCTGTGTTTGTCACTTTCAGCTTTCTCCCCTTTACTTATCCCTCTCCCTTTCACATCTCTTGTGCTCATCCTCCTTCCTCTAATCTGCACTTGTTTTCACAATCATATTATTATGTGCACATACTTTTTTTGAGGTTTTTTTTCCCCCAATATTCTTCTTTTCATTGTGCAGAATACACTTGTTTATGGCATACTATTTTCACTTATAGAGCTTATGTTCAGTGTCACTCTGACCCTCCGTTTATTTATTTATTTTGCTTATTTCTATGCACATATTGTCTGAATGACCAGAGGCCCATATATGCATGTGTATTATATTATATATATGTATACATGCGTTTATTTTGTCACATTCTCTATTTTAAGTAATTGGGAGTTACCATGTGAATTTATTGTTTGACTGCTCACGCACATACTGTGACCCAACCTCCATCCGACCACAGTCTGTTTGTTGGGGGGTCGTTTTCAGTGTGACTTTCCCTTTTTTTTAAGCCATATCACTGGATTATCACCCGGCTCAGTTTTTGGGACTGCGGGGTGCTCTGGGACCACCTGGGGAGAGGAAATACGTTTTTAAGTAATGTAGGAAGTCTTCTCCTTGTTGAACATACACTATTGGGTAACGATATTACATGTCTGCATTGTATGGCATTTATTCTTCCATTGTGCGTATATAATTTTGACATGTATACCTACAATATATATATTTTTCTCAGCAGACTGATCCTCTGAAGAAGACCCTTGGTATATGGGTTGAAACGCATCAGGCCAATTTTTCATACTGTCAACATTTTATTATTAATGTTGCTATGAAACTCCTGTCTGCAAGTGTATATTTGGTTTAGTTTTAATTTTCCTACTGGAGCTCATTTTTTACCCATCATGTTATGCCCTTTGGTACTTCTAAAAAACAACTCTTTTTTTCATACAATATTGACTAATTTTTTCACTTTCCTACTGGAGCTCATTTTTTAACTGAGTATTTTTGTTTGCCTGGTATCCTAGTCCTGTAGGTGGGTCTATAAAACCCTGTTTTGTCATGAATATAGAAAAAGCAGTCCGTCAATGAACTGTAACCTATACCAGGTTTTGCTCCAGTCGACAAGGTTCAGATCGTTGGCAAGGTCTTGCTTTCAGTTCTGACCATAAGAGATAGAGGGAATGGGCCCTCTCTGGTTCAAAATGGAGTATATTCAGGAAATAAGCCATGGCAATCCCAAAGGGTGCAGGCTTATGTGTTCAAAAACTGATTTTTGCTGCTACCAGACTCATCCACCTTACTGACAGCTCAGTGTCTGCTACTCCATTCTGCCAATCCCTCTACTGGCTTCTGCCTGCCCTGGTAAAAAAATTACAAACTACTAACATACAAAGCAATCTAAAACTCTGTCCCAAGGGACATAATCAATCTTGTCTCAATATATCACCCAAACCATCTTCTCTGCTTCTGTCAAGACTTCCTGCTCTCTAGCTCCCTTGTCTCTTCCTCCCATATTTGCCTCCAGGACTTCTCTAGAGCCCTCTCTAGATCATCTGTCATGGCCGGCTCTCCCTCCTCACACAGAGACAGCGTGTAAGGAGGGAGAGTGAACGGCTGCAGCGTCAAGGTGAACAAACACAAAAGGTAAAATAAAGTGCCCAATGCCATCTGTCCTCAGTGCCATCTGTCCGTGCCATCTGTCCCCAGTGCCACCTGTCAGTGCCATCTGTCATATTAGTGTCACGTATCAGTGTTACGTGCCATCTGGTATCAGTGTCATGTGTCATCGGTGCCACATATCAGTGTCATCAGTGCCACGTATCATTGTCACATGTCATCGGTGCCATGTGTCATCATTACCCCATATTAGTGCCATATGTCATCAGTCCCACATTGCTCCAGGGCCTTCAAAAGTGTAATAGGTAGTCAACAAGTTAGATGTGTAATCTATGCTCCTAGAACACGTAATGGTGCTTGCTGCATGTTGGGCTTCTATGTGGCCGGGCTGTGAAAAAGTCCCACACATGTCATTTGTGGTATACACGTGCCATGTGAGAGAAATAACCTATTACAATGACAATTTTATGGAAAAAAACTTCATTTTGCAAAGAATTGTGGGAAAATTTACATCAAAAACCTCACCATGCATCTTACTAAATACCTTGGACTGTCTACTTTCAAAAAGGTCACTTGGCGGTATTTGCACTATTCTGGCTTGTTCGGGTCGCAAGAAATGAGATGGGCCACCAGTACATCAGGTGTGATCAATTTTTTATGATTTGCACCACAGCTTCTAGACTCTCTAACTTTTACAGAGACCAAATAATATCCACTAATTTGGGTTATTTTTTACCAAAGATATGTAGCAATATAAATTGTGGCCAAAATTTATGAAGAAAAATTTATATTTTTGCAAAATTTTATCACAGAACCTAAATAAAATGCTTTTTTTCCCAAAATTTTCGTTTTTTTTCATTTATAGCGCAAAAAATAAAAAACACAGAGGTGATCGAATACCACCAAAATAAAGCTCTATTTGTATGAAAAAAAGGACAAACAATTCATTTGGGTACAGTATTACATGACTAATTGTCATTCAAAAAGTGAGCACTGAAAGCTGAAAATTGGTCTGGTCACGAGGGGGGTTTAAGTGCCCAGTGGTTAAGTGGTTAAGGATTAAATCCAAAATGAATCCTTGTGTTTGATATATTTAAAGTATCTTAAAGTCCCAACAGTAACAAATTGGTTTTAAACAAGATGATAATGAAAACAACGTCAGATGCTGTTCCTCACAATGGTGACTGGTCATATGCTTAAAAAAAAAAAAAATCTGTTGTGTTTTATAAGCATAGCATACAGCATTAGGACGTGTCAGCTAGGACACCATCCATAACAATGCCAACGTGGCCTAATGCCTGTCTAACAAAGACCTTCTGTCTAACAATCCCACCCCCCACCCACAAGCCACAGCTCGCCAAAATAGCAGGATCTACAGTTTTCCATCATTAATTCCTATGTGGTGCTAATTTGTACATTTGTACGTTACGGGTCTTAGTGGAGGTTTCTCCTAGGAATAAACATTGTTTTATACTGATCACATAAAAGAGAATTTGACTGGTTCAGTGCCAGCAGTCAGCATGCCCCTTCCCTTATCCTACTGTGTTACTAGAGTTAAACCACAAGTGCCACACTTTGTCAAATTTTTTCATACAGCCCCTAGCTTCATACGTAGCTTTGTAGTAAGGAAGCATGGAGTTTACCAGACCCTTACAGGAAGAGAGGCTCGGAGCCTCTGGCTTTTTCCAGGCCAACAAGATAGCCTTTTTCCCGTAGAAGAGGAATATATTAAGCATTGTTTGCATGGCACGTGTTGGCACTACATCATCCACTAGACCCAAGAGACAAACCCTAATGGCCATTGGTATTGTAACTGATATTAATTCCGTAATACCAGAAACTATATCAGTCCAAAATCTCTGAATATGGGGACAATGCCCAAAAATGTGATCGGCGTCAGCAGGTGAGTGAGAGCATCTCCAACACTCTGCCAAGGCCGTAGCGAAAATTTTCCCTGGGGTATAATAACTCCTGTGCAAAAATTTGAACTGGATCAACCTGTCCCTTGCGGACACCAAGTGTTTAAATGGTTGGGTCCATAAATCGTCCCAGTCCTCACCCTGCACATCCGGGACCTCCTTCACCCATCTTTCCCTACATCTGGTGATTGCCAGTGGAGTTAGCTTAAAAAATTCTTTATAAGTTGCCGAAAGAGGCTTTGACAATTCCTTGCCTGGCAACAGAGAGAAGGGCCGGGACACCCTCAGCTCTCGAAAGTGCATCTGGAAGGCATGTCGAATCTGTAGAAATCTAAACAGATAAGAATTGTGAAGATCATGTCTCGATTATAATTGGGAAAAAGATTGTAGCTCACCATAGGATGTTATATCTTTTAACGTTTTGATTCACTTAACTGTCCAGATCATAGGATCTGTAAGATTGTAGAACTGGGGCAAGGTCAGGTTCATCCATATGAGGGTTGAAGCCGACACCCCCCCCATAACTGGGGCATGCCACCTTCAACGCTGTCCCCCATGCCCTGATGGTGGTTTTCATCGTTGGCATTAGAGGGAGTTCAAATCTAAGGCCCCTAAACAAAGCAAATCAGACTGTCATATGACCCCAGGTGGGCCGCTTCCAAAACCGTAGCCGCATCTCAATCATCAGCAGTAAACCACCTGCGAAAAAAGACCATTTGCCCCGCTAGGTAATATTTTTGCCAGTCAGGCAACGCCAAGCCCCCCTGATCCCCAGGCTCCTGCAATACCTCGAGTCCTATTCTTGGAGATTTGGGAGCCCAGAGAAACAATGAGATAATGCTGTCAAGCTTCCGAAAGTATGACTTCGGAATCCAGACAGGCGCATGTCTCAGAAAGTACAGAACCACAGGGAGAAACTTCATTTTTAATAGACTGATTCTACCTATTAGAGACAGTGGGAGCCTAGTCCATGCCATCCTGTACGTTTGCTGTTACCTGGACTCCCAAGTATTTGATGGATGAGACCCATTGTATCGGTAGATTCGGGTCCGCCTTTGCCTTGGCCTCTGGATCTTTTGGCAGAATAGAATAGAGTATTTACCCCAGTTTACTCTTAACCCTGAGAAGGTAGCAAAATGATCGAAGATCCCTAGTGCCTTTCTCAGGGAGTCCCCTGGGTCATCAAGGAACAAAAGCATATCGTCCATGTATAACGCCAAGGACTCATCTATTGTACCCACCTGGATGGATTTTATCTCTCTGAATGACCTGAGTACGACCGCCAGAGGCTCCAGGGCAAGAGAAAACAAAGGGGGATAATGGGCAGCCCTGTCGAGTCCCTCTGCCCACCTCAAAGAAATCCGAAGTGGTGGTTCCCAGCCAGACCGCCGCTCTCGGGCACCTATAGAGCAGGGATATCCATTTTCTAAACAGCAATCCCATTACCTCCAAGCCCTTGAACATATACAGCCAGTCCAGAGTCAAAGGCATTTTCAAAGTCTATAGAGACCACTACTCTAATGCGGTCAGTCCTCGGTCGAGTGGATGAAGTCAAGTGGGTGAATACTGGGGGAATAGTCTCCTTAAATTTGTGTCAATCGACTTTCCTGGCATAAAGCCTGTTTGATCTATGTTGATAATAGTGGAAAGTACAGTGGATAGTCTGAGGGCTAAGATCTTTGTCAAAATTTTTAGGGCCATGTTTAGTAAAGCTATTGGCTGGTATGATGCACAATGCTTCAGGTCTTTTCCTGGTTTTAATAGCAGAACCATATAGGCCTCTAGCATAGTCTGGTAGGGTGTCCTGTTTGTGGCAATATTCTAATAGAAAATTTAGTCTAGGGGCTAATATTTCAACGTTAACCTTGTAGAAGTCAGTGGGGAGGCCATCTGGACCCGGAGCCTTATTCTGAGGGAAAGCATTGCCTTTTCAATTTCCTTTTTTGTGATTATAGCATCTAAGATATTCATGTCGTTTTCAGAAAGTCTTGGTATCGGTAGGTCATTTAAAAGGGATTCTAGTGCCGAGAGGTCATAAGAAGGGATGGGGGATGTGGCAGCACGCAGGTAAAATCACCTGGTTGTATCCAGGATGGGAAATATGTGTGTCCTAGATTCAGGCTTTATGCAGACTTTTACAATTAGAGGGGAAGAGTTAATGAGCCCAGCTGTAGTAAGTGGGCTCATTAAGACCTCTACAAAAAACCCCAGCATGCATAGGGAGATGCTCCATCCTGGAACCAGTTTTGTGTTGTATAGACTGGGGAGTGTGTCACCTGTACTGTGCGGTGAGTTAACGCCTGTGTGGCAAAACCTTTACAACAAAGGCAGGGACTGGTACAGCACAAGGCTGCACCCAGTTGTTAGACAGGGAGTCTACGTGTGTAGTTAGAGGTCAAGCTGACCAGGATTTATTTTCTTGTTTTATTTTGTTTGGCTGTTATATGTATCACTGCATGTAGCATAAATAAACCGGATCTTTTGTTTTTTTAACCTACACCGCTGTCTGCTGTGCCTGACTTTGTGTTGTGAACCCATCCAGGGGGTCACACACACCCGCTGCCGAGCTAACCCCTCACAGTTGGTGGAGAATTTTGCCACTTTTTTTTTTGTTAAGGCCAGCATGGAGGAGATACTGAGACAGCTGGCTCTAGCAAATGCAAACCAGCAACAAGCAAATGCAAATCAGCAGCAAACAAATGCAGGTTTACAAAAGAGCCTTGCAGCCCAGCAGCAGATAAATGCAACTTTGCAGCAGAGTTTGGAAAATCAGCAGAAGGCTCACCAGCAGAGTTTGGAAGCTCAGCAACAAGCCCAGCAGCGATCTGAAGCCCGCTTCATAGACCTGTTGCAGAAGCAAGAGCAGAATTTTCAACAGAAAATAGAGACATTAATACAGCAACGTCCGCAGACCAATGAAGCAAGTGGTTACAATAATACCGCATCCTTTGGTGTGAGCCGTTTACTGACAAAAATGACTGGAGAGGATGATCCGGAGGTGTTTTTGACCACATTTGAAAGGACTGCTGAAAGGGAAAAGTGGCCTAAGGAGCAATGGGCTGGACTGGTGGCCCCTCTGTTAACTGGGGAATCGCAGAAAGCTTATTATGACCTAGAGCCTGACCAAGCAAAAGACTATGTGGTGCTAAAAGCAGAAATATTGGCATGGCTGGGTGTCACCCTGGCCGTCCGGGCTCAGCGTGTGCATAACTGGACTTTTCAGTTTGGAAAACCTCCCAGGTCTCAAATGTATGATCTCATTCACCTGAGCAGGAAGTGGCTGCAGCCAGAGACTTTGACTGCACCAAACATTGTGGAACGTGTTGTTATGGATCGTTTCCTGAGAGCTCTTCCTACTGCCATCCAAAAATGGGTAAGCCATGGAGACCCAGAAAATGCAGATAAACTTGTGGATCTGGTTGAGAGGTACTTGGCTACAGAGAACCTGACCACATCTTCCAGGGACTCACGGACTTTCCCCCCTAAGACCAGATCATCCCCAGTGGCGGGTAAGATGACTCCAAGGGGTGAGGGTGGAGAGAGTGAGAGGGTGGGAGTTCTACCTAAGGTCTGGCGGGAGCAGCCCAGGAAGCCCATGCTGCAAGAGGCAGCGAAAAAGATTATTTGCTACCGCTGCCGGCAAGAGGGACATATTGCAGCCAATTGCCCAGTTGTGGATGAGCCTATGCAATGTGACTTTATAAGGGAGAGACGTCAGTCGCTGTTTGCGACAGTTGCATGCACTGCCATTCGGGGACCTGAGAGACATTTATGTAAAATATGTATTAATGGTAGACATGTTGATGTGTTGCTAGATTCAGGTAGCCTGGTAACATTGATAAAAGCTGAATTAGTTACTACAGAGGTCTCTGGGAAGAACAGGGTGGCTGTTATTTGTGTGCATGGGGACACCCGAGAGTATCCTGTAACTTCAGTGTTTTTTGAGACCCCCAAAGGTAACCTCTCTCATCAGGTGGGGTTAGTGTCTCACTTACCACATGATGCTATTGTGGGAAGGGATTTTCCAAAATTCTGGGAACTCTGGGATTGTCCTGAGGCCCCCACTGGTGCCCCTATAAACCAGGAAGATGACCAGAATTCCTCTGGGGGTGGTGAGGACTCTCCTGAATTTCCCTTGTCGGTATTGGCGGGGGAAACTCGAGAAACTGGGGAGGAGCCAACATCCTCAGTTGAAAACATGCCGTCTGTGGAGTTTTCGGATCTTGAGGTTCACAGGGAAAATTTTGCCACAGAACAGTTAAAAGACCCCACCCTAATAAAGGCACGGGAAAATGTGGTGAAAATAGATGGCGAGTTAGTGAACCCAGATAAGACTTGCACTTACCCGTACTTCACTGTGGAAAGGGACCTGCTGTATCGAGTGGCTCAAAGGGCAGAAGAAACCATTGAGCAACTTGTGGTGCCCAAACCTTACAGGAAGTTGGTGTTGGAATTGGCCCATGGGCACATTCTGGGAGGTCATCTGGGGACCGAAAAAACCAGAGAGAGGGTATTGCAGAGATTCTATTGGCCTGGGGTCATGAAGGAAACAGAAAATTATTGTTCCTCCTGCCCTGTGTGTCAGAAGTCGGCACCTATGCCACATTTCCGTAACCCGCTGGTACCTCTTCCTATCATTGAGGTCCCCTTTGAAAGGATCGCAATGGATTTGGTAGGTCCGATAATGAAGTCCGCTAGGGGGCATCAGTACATTTTGGTTATATTGGACTATGCCACCCGATATCCGGAAGCAATTCCTCTTCGAAATACCTCGGCCAAAACCATAGCCAAAGAGCTATCTCTTGTTTTTAGCCGCGTGGGTATTTGTAAGGAACTGCTTATGGACCAAGGTACACCCTTTATGTCCCGGGTTATGAAAGAATTATGCAAGTTGTACAAAGTGAAGCAATTGCGTACATCTGTGTATCACCCCCAAACAGATGGGTTGGTTGAAAGATTCAACAAAACCCTAAAACAAATGTTAAAGAAGGTGGTGGATAGAGATGGAAAGAATTGGGATTGTCTAATACCCTATCTGATGTTTGCCATTAGGGAGGTACCCCAATCCTCTACGGGTTTCTCACCCTTCGAGTTTCTCTATGGGAGACACCCAAGAGGGCTGCTGGATATCGCCAAGGAAACTTGGGAAAATGAGAGTTCTCCTCACAGGAGTGTGATTGA
Organism: Lithobates pipiens; assembly: GCF_037356315.1. Lineage (NCBI taxonomy): Eukaryota > Metazoa > Chordata > Amphibia > Anura > Ranidae > Lithobates > Lithobates pipiens. Next base: position 340,346,327 of record NW_027507758.1, read on the forward strand.
GCATGTCGCCCTGATGCAAGATAGAATTGCACAGGTAATGCCAATTGTAAAGGAACATTTAACCCAAGCGCAGTTAGCACAGCAGAGAGTGTACAACCGTGGGGCCAAGACACGTACTTTTTCCCCGGGGGATAGGGTCTTGGTGCTAGTCCCTACGGTTGAAAGCAAATTTCTGGCCAAATGGCAAGGTCCATATGAAGTAATTGAAAAAATTAGTGAGGTGAACTACAGGGTTAGACAGCCAGGAAGGCGAAAGCCGGAGCAGATCTATCACGTCAATCTGCTGAAAGCCTGGAGGGATAGGGAATCCCTAGTCGCAGAGACTTTGTCACAAGTACAGCCTGATTGCTTAGTTCCTGAGGTTGGAATAGCAGACACCTTATCGAAAGCCCAACAACAGGAGGTTAAAGAGTTTGTACTTCGTAACAAAGAGATTTTCTCTGAGCTGCCGGGACAAACATCTGGCGTAGAGCATGACATTATCACCCCGCCAGGAGAAAGGGTAAAACTAAAACCTTATAGAATACCAGAGGCCCGACGGGAGGCAATACGTGGGGAGGTTCAAAGGATGCTGGAATTGGGTGTGATAGAGGAGTCCCAGAGTGACTGGTCCAGTCCTATCGTACTAGTGCCCAAACCTGATGGAAGCTGGCGGTTTTGTAACGATTTTCGACAATTAAATAAAGTTACAAAATTTGACACCTACCCCATGCCATGTATAGATGAGTTGATTGACCGGCTGGGAACAGCCCGATATATGACAACTCTTGATCTCACCAAAGGGTATTGGCAAATTCCCCTGGCCGAGTCGGCCAAGGAGAAAACTGCGTTTGTAACCCCAGATGGGGCATTCCAATATAAGAGAATGCCGTTTGGGTTACAGAATGCACCGGCAACATTCCAGCGGAAAATGATTAAGATTCTGAGGCCCCATCAGAAATATATGCTGCAGCTTACCTGGATGATGTGATTATTCATAGCACAGACTGGGTCTCACATTTACCAAAAGTACAAGCAGTCCTAGACTCTATCTGGGAAGCTGGGTTTACGGCCAATCCAAAGAAGTGTACCATTGGACAGAAGGAGGCCAAATATCTTGGGTACACTATTGGGAGGGGGGTGATAAAACCCCAAGTCAATAAAGTCGAGGCCATACAGAGTTGGCCACGTCCCAACAGCAAGAAACAGGTACGAGCCTTTCTGGGAATCGCTGGCTATTATCGACGATTCATTCCCCATTTTGCTTCTCAGGCTGTGCCCCTCACCAACCTGACGAAAGGGAAAGAGTCGGTCATGGTTAAATGGTCCCCAGAGGCTGAAGAAGCATTTCAGTCCTTAAAAACAGCCTTATGTAGCCAGCCAGTGTTGTACTCACCAGACTTCTCTAAGGACTTCGTGGTACAAACTGATGCATCAGACGTTGGGTTAGGAGCAGTGTTATCCCAGGTCTGGAACGGAGAAGAGCACCCAGTCATTTACCTCAGCAGGAAGTTGAAGTCCCATGAGGTAAATTACTCCACGATTGAGAAGGAATGTTTAGCAGTGAAGTGGGCTCTAGATTCCCTTCGGTACTATCTGCTAGGTAGGCACTTTGACCTGGTGACTGATCACGCTCCTTTAAAGTGGATGGCTCAAAACAAGGAGACCAATAGAAGGGTAAATAGGTGGTTCCTGGCCCTACAGGAATTTAACTTTACAGTTAAGCATCGCCCTGGTGTTAAAATGGGGAATGTGGATGCTTTGTCTCGGATACATGCGTGTCTGGCTGCTTGTGTTACAACCCCAAGTTTGAAACAAGAGGGGGGGGTATGTGGCAGCACGCAGGTAAAATCACCTGGTTGTATCCAGGATGGGAAATATGTGTGTCCTAGATTCAGGCTTTATGCAGACTTTTACAATTAGAGGGGAAGAGTTAATGAGCCCAGCTGTAGTAAGTGGGCTCATTAAGACCTCTACAAAAAACCCCAGCATGCATAGGGAGATGCTCCATCCTGGAACCAGTTTTGTGTTGTATAGACTGGGGAGTGTGTCACCTGTACTGTGCGGTGAGTTAACGCCTGTGTGGCAAAACCTTTACAACATAGGCAGGGACTGGTACAGCACAAGGCTGCACCCAGTTGTTAGACAGGGAGTCTACGTGTGTAGTTAGAGGTCAAGCTGACCAGGATTTATTTTCTTGTTTTATTTTGTTTGGCTGTTATATGTATCACTGCATGTAGCATAAATAAACCGGATCTTTTGTTTTTTTAACCTACACCGCTGTCTGCTGTGCCTGACTTTGTGTTGTGAACCCATCCAGGGGGTCACACACACCCGCTGCCGAGCTAACCCCTCACAGGGAGTATAGAGAGGAGTAATAATATTTGACAAACTCCTGCATAATACGTTAAGGTTCGTCAATCAGACTTCCCCCCTGCTCTCTAATGACTGGAATGCAGGTGAGTTGATGATAATCAGCCACCAGCATAGCCAGGAGTTTCCCATTCCTATCCCCCTCCGCAAAGATTGTCTGAGCCCTTTTTACCATCTCTGCATGGGACTGTCCCATGAAGTGAATGGACAAAGAACGTCTCGCTTCTAGCAAGGCCTCATACGAGGCCCCCGTAGGGGCATGCACATGAGCCCTCGCACTCTCCTGTTCCCTCTGTTGTAAAAGTTCTGTCTTCTCATTATCTTGTGTCCACACTGTCTTGATGGCTGAAATATATCCCCCCCCCCTGTGTCACCCCACACCCCATGAGGCATCCCATACAATTTGAGGGTCAGCCGTGTTGTCATTGGAGGACCAATATCATGGCCTCTGTCAACTGGACCAAAGCTTGTTCATTTTGCAGCCATCTGGATGAGAGCTATCACCCCCCCCCCCCCCCCCCTGCTCCCGACACAAAAGTGGGGTTGTGGTCAGTCAGGCTTCCAGCCAAATGTGATGTGTTTCACATAAGGTAGCAATAAATTGTTCCCAAAGGCCATATCAATCCTGGTGGAGGATCTGTGGGCCATCGAAACATGTGAATAGCACCTATTAGAGCTGCACGATTCTGGCTAAAATTAGATTCTTTTGCTTAGAAGATAGATCACGATAACTCACGAATCTCACGGCGTATCATCTTTCACATTAAAACAAAACAAAGTGCTAACTTTACTGTTTCTCTTTTTTTATTTATTGAAGTGTATTTTTTCCCAAAAAATTGCATTTGAAAGACTGCTGGGCAAATACAGCGTGACATAAAATATTGCAGCAATTGCCATTTTATTCCCTAGGGTCTCTGATAAATTTATTTATATATATATATATATATATATATATATATATATATATATATATATATATATAAACAGTATATAATAAATGTTTGGGGCTTCCAAGTAATTTTCTAGCAAAAAATTTTGATTTTAACTTAAGAAAGAAGTGTCAGAAAAAGATTTAGACTTTAAGTGGTTAAACTTCCTGCATTTTTACACATGGTTGAAAGCTTGGCAGACTGCCCAGATTATTTGTTTACACAAGAAGTTCTGTCCCTTTTGATCTAAGTAGTTACAATGTTTACAATTGGTTACAATGTTTCAAGTTCTAAACTTGGCAGATTACCCAGGATGCTTTCTTTTGACTGCTGAGTGAGCAGATAATCTCTCCACTTGTTTATATGAATCGCCTACTCTCAGCGGAAGTGATCATGAGGGGGGGGGGGGGTGAATCGAGATCACGTTTTTTTAACAATTAATCGTGCAGCTCTAGCACCTATCATCTGGATGTTTCCAGCGCCACAATTTGGTGATACCTGCTACCAATCTCCAACCATTTAGATCCGTGGAGCCCTCCCTGGCTGGATTGGAAGTGTCCAACACTTCATCAAGAACTGCATTGAAGTCCCCCAACAAAACCACCGTGAAGTGAACATATGGTGCAATTTTAGCCAATAAATCAAATATCTTAGCCTGAAAAGGGGGGGCACATATATTGACCACCACAATATTTTTGTGACAGACATCCATGACTACCACCACATATCTGCCTCTTGTATCAAAAAACACCTGTTGGATCCTGCAGGGTATAGTTCTGCTAATTAAAATAGTAACCCCTCTGGCAAACGTGGAGTACGTTGAATCTATGGCTTTTTGAATCCATGGTTTACGCAGAGAAAGGACTCTGCTACCGTCCAGGTGTGTTTCCTGTAGGAATATGATATGTGGTCGTGTCCGTTTAAGATATTGAAATGTTGTGGCCCTCTCTTAAGTTTGTGGTTAAGGCCCCGAACATTCTAATGTCATTCGCCATTACTATTATTACTGATAACTATTAGCCAGGAAAGCATCTGTAAAGGGGAGCTATCCCCAAATATAATAAATACCATAAGTACTAGGAAAACAAGATCAATACATGAACCCCTATGTCGAGCTGTAACTTTAGATGAACCCTCCCTTGCTTTTATACCAGAAACAAACAAACCATACGGCATATAGCTTCATCCCTGAACGAAAAAATTAAAAACAAAAAAATTTCTCTGAATTCCCGTCGCAGCAATCGAAAGTTTGCCAGTTCCATTGATCGTTCCAGATCACCTCCGTATGCTCCAACGGGGAGTAATGGAGTATCATGCAGAAATAAGCAGTGCTGCGTATATGGTAACCTCGGGGGAGGTGCAAAGCAAAAAACAAACAAAAAGGAAATAGAAAGTAGGAGAAATTAAAGAGCATAACCATAGACTTGTAATACAAGAGCTAGGGGTCATCCCTTCACAGGCTTGCAACTCTACCTTGCCAGGTGTGAGCACGTGAGGGCCACCGATAGGGCAGGGTAGTCTGAGAGAAAATGGAGTATGGGTGGTAGTCCATAGCCTATGACATCTCCATGGCCCTTCCCTCATCTCCACAAAACATTATAGATTGCGGCTCAATGAATGACAACACACATGTCTTTAGTTCCCATGGATTAGGAGTAATAGCTCCTCTGGCGTGCGCTCAAGTGGATGACTGTCAGAGTGTAAGTCCTAGAGCTTGGAGAGCAGGGCCAGGGTAAAACAGGAACCATGCGGATAAGAAAAAAACAAAAAAAACATACCAGTTTCGGTTGTAAGCCTGGAAGTAAAACTCAGTGTACTAGAATTCTTTATCCATCCATTCACAGGCTTCCTCAGGGTGCTAGAAAAATTTTACCGATCCTTTGTGTTGAACTCTGAGCTTGCTGGGATACAGCATGCTATATTTGACTTCTTTCTCCCTCAGGTGCCTTAGGACCTCATTGAACGTACATCGTTTCTGTTGTGTCGCCGCCAAGAAGTCTGGGAACAGCATTACCCGTGCATTTTCATGGCGTAGCTGCTGAAGTTTTCTGGCCTGGGTCAGAATCATGTCACGGTCACGGTAATTCAAGCAGCAAATCTAGAAAGGCCTAGGGAAAGCAACCGGGGATCTGTTGCCAGTAGGGACCCTGTTTGCTCGTATGACTACATAGGTAGGAGGCACATCTTTCACGGAGAGCAACTGTTTGAAGAGGTGCTCAGCAAATTGAGCAAGCCTGTCCCCTTCAGCCCCCTCCAGGAGCCCCACCACCCGTATGTTTTTCCATCTTTGGCGGTCCTCCGCATCAATGGCTTTATGCTGTAAGGCTCTTACTTTGTCTCTAAGTTCAGCCAGCTGGGCACCAAGGTCACGAGACGCTTCTTCTACATCTGAGACCCGCATCTCCACTGTGGTCAGGCGGTCCCGGACCTTATCCAGATCGTGTCTGATCAGGTTGCATTCAGATGAGAGGTGGTCTATGCGCCCAACTAGTTCTGCTCTGCTAGCACTGATTGCCTCTAGAATCGGCCGGGTTATTGCCTCGGTGTCCACTGCAGGAGCCAGATCTAGTGCTGGATCCATTCCTTCTGTCTCCTTCACCTGTGCCATCTTTGCAGCCGCAGCTTTGGCGGGGAAGACAAGATGGCGTGGCGGAGCCATGCGCCGTGTCCTTAATGGAGCGAGTTTGCCGCTGATCCTGGAGCCCCTTAGCGGACTTCTTTGTGGTCGAGCAAGACATCATTAGCCTCAGTGCACACTCCCCTGTTCGGTGGTGGAGAATTAGATACCGGCTAATACTCTGATGTCTCGGAGGATGGTCAGGAGTAACGGAGCTGCCTCGATCACATCCGGACGGAAGTCCATATGCTTAGAATCTGAACGGAGAAGTGAGCTTAAAAAAGCCAGATGGCCTCTTGCCGAACATGATGGACCCCAAATTATAGGGGTCATACTCGCCTGGTATCAGCAATGATCAGCTATGATGTTCCACCCGGTTCACTCCAAAAGGAAATAGCCACTTTTCCCCATCAGGACAGTAAGATGGATTAATAACTTTCCATTCACTCTGGTATCAGCAGTAATCAGCTGTGATATCCCACCCGGTCCGCTCCAAACAAGGAATATCCACTCTCCCCCGTCAAGGACAGCATGATGGATTAATGATTTTCCAATCACTCTGCTCCATACTCCTCCAGCAGGTTTTTAATAAGATTTTTAAAAGAAAAAGAAGAGGAACTGCAGTAAATCATGCTAGTTTATTCCAAAAATCTTCTCATGCACAGCGAGAAATACAACACACACAGCTACGTTCCCCGTCGATGCTTATTACAGGGAAAAGCATTGGTTGGAGAGAGTCTTGTGACATCACTACACAGCCTGATAGCTTGTAGCTGTGTGTTTTGTGTTTCTTCGCTGTGCATGAGAAGATTTTTGGAATAAACTACCATGATTTACTGCACTATGAAGTTCCTCTTCTTTTTCTTTTAAAAAATCTTTTCAAAAACCTGCTGGAGGAGTATGGAGTAGAGTGATTGGAAGGAGGACTGCTGTTATTCACCTACATATTATATATTGTATTTGCCCGATTATATATTGTTTTCTGTGTGTGTATATGTGTATCACTTTTTTTTCACATAATACATTTATGGTATTTATTGCATTGAAGATTGGGCAAGCGCAGAATAACTAAACTATATACATTTATTATCTTGTTGACCAAGATTAGAAGGAACACGAGGTTAAAAAATTATGTATATGAGTGAAGCCCTGAGAGGTCCTTGTTGTCCCAGAGGGAGTCTTATACTGTGTACACACAGACTTTCCGGCAGACTAAAGCTGCGTACACACGGGCGGACTGTATGGCCTACTTAGTCCGTCATACAATCCGACGGACAGTCCGTCATACTTTCGAATGAACGGACTTGACCACACACGGATGCACAAACAGTCCGTCGAAAGCTTGCGCGATGACGTGTACAGCACGTACGACGGGACTAGAAATAGGAAGTCCAATACACAGCAATGCACCCTTCCGCTGTGTAAATCCTTTCTGAGCATGCGCCATTCTTAGTCTGTCGAACTAGCCTACTGACGAGCGGATTGTCCGCTGAAACCAAAGTATGACGGACAGAATTTCGAAAAATCCGAAATACTTAGTACGCCAGACTGCACGCTGAAAAAGTCTGCTGAAGCCCACACACGAGCGGACTGTCCGCTGAAATGTGTTTCGACGGACTAAGTAGGCCATACAGTCCGCCCGTGTGTACACGGCATTAGTCCGACGGAATCAGTCTGTCGGACAATCCGATCATGTGTGGGCTAATCCAATTGTTTTTTGTAAAAAAATTAGACAGACCTACAAATAGAACATGTTCCAAATCTGTCCAACGGCCTCCTATCCTATCATTCCTATCGTGAAAACCGTTCGCCTGTATGCTGGTCTGACGGACCAAATACGATGCAAGGGAAGCTATTTGCTACTGGCTATTGAACTTCATTTTTTAGTCCCGTCTTACGTCATCGTGTTCAAAATGAACTGACTTATTCCGTTCGTGTGCGGCTAAGTCAGTTCGTTCGCAAAGTCCGTCGGAACTCTGCTGAAACTCCGTCGGGAAGACTGTCGGAACTAGTCTGCCGGAAAGTCCGGTCGGCATTAGGTGTCCTGACCTGTTTAGGAGAACCCCAGCCAGAGATTAAAGACACAGTGAAGAAGGGGCTCCTGTAGCGAGGAAGGCTTGATGGTATAGAAAAAAAGACAAACTTCTGAACTAGAGAAATGCAAAATTAAGATGAGTGAAGCTATTCTAGCACCCCACCAAAGCACCCTAACCCCTGAATTTAAGGGGCATGTGACATGGGGGCCGAGAGGAGCCTGCCTAAAGTAAGTCATTTAAGCATGAACTATATACATTAATATAAATGAAAAAGATACTATTTTAAGAACTGCCTCTCAAACCCAGCCCTGGAGGCTGGCATGTTGCAATGACCAGTTCCTTGGTAGGGGGTTAAGATGACATTTAAAGAATTCCAGAAACTAAAAGTCCAACACTCCGATGCTTCTGTATGACAGTTTAGACCTAAGCTCCTGTGCAGGATTTAGAGAGCACAAATGGGTAAACAGCCCCAAGAGGGAATTCCATAGCCTTTGGTCTTCTCTCCTTCCCACTGATCACACATTCCTAGGCGCACTTTCCCCCTGCTCCCATTCACTGATCACAGTGATCCTCTTCTCGTGCTCCCGCTTAGGCCCCCTTTCACACTTATGCGGCTTTGAACATCAGAGTCGCAATGACAAGTTGTACCCCATGATTCCCAATTACAACCATTCGTATCTGTGTGACTCTTTAAAGTAGTCCCTGTACTACTTTGGTCCGACTTTAATGCGAGTTGAGGTCCATAGACCTCAAGTTTACACAGGCATTCCCTGAACTCACGGCCGAAAAATAGTGGCAAAATCACACGACTTTATTACCTTACTGAACACATGGCCCCGGTGCCCTCTCCCCCTGCTTCTGCTCACACAGCCCTCGGTGTCCTCTGTTCCTCTCCTCCTAACCCTGCTCACTGATCACATGGCCCCCAGTGTCCTCTTCTTCTTTTCATCACTCAGTCCCTGGTGTCCTCTCTTCCTGCTCTTGCTCACTGATCACTTAGCCTCCAGTGTCCTTGTGACAGACCTAGCCAGGACAGGGGCTGTTGGAGGGGACAGAATGTGAGCCTCTTGCCTTGCTATTATGGGCCCTGGCATTTGGGGGGAACAGTGCTCTTTGTGAGCTGTAGGCCTGAGGAACCCTGAGGTGGTGTTACTTGGATTCAGATCCATGCCCCCCCCCCCCCCAAGACACAGACTCTGGATATGTATTTACCATATTAGCAATAGACTGAATCACACTGTTGGGACACAAACTGTTAGATGCTAAGGTCATTAACTCCAGTCACCTGTCTGTTGTGTAAATTAGTCTAGCCTGGCTTATAAGAGTATTCAACACATTGTTGTTTGTGCTAATTAATCCTGCGTTTATGTGTATGGTAATGTGTATTGAATAGTAAATCAGTGAGCTAGGAGACCAAAGTCTTACCCTGAAAAGTCTTATCTCTCAGACAACTAGTCTGGATCAATGATTAGATAATTAGCTCATGCTAATTAGGTTAGGTTTGAGTCTTCTACTGTATTATAAATACTTGTCATTTTGGTTCTAATAAATCAGTCCATGTTGAGCAGCTAAGCAAATGTAGTCTTGTTTTGTGCTTGTGAGCGGTTGGAATATCTGATATCTATATTCAGACTTAGGAAGTGGTATACTGACGGAAGCACTCAATCGGAGTGTGGGATTGGATCCGTCACATTGTTGGCAAGCAGTGGGACACTTCCTGCAGTCTGGAACATCCAAACCTCCACCTGGATCCAAGGTCCATATAGCAGGAGAGGAGGAGAGGTACAGATACCAGCCGCCATTGAAGAGGAATTCAGAAAGAGGTTGCGAATGCAGCTACAGCACAGAGGACCAGTATCAGAGCAGGTCCTGCTGGGATGGTTTGATTCTATTCGCTGCGAACTCTGGAAGGAAGCGCTAGCCCGTGAGCAGCATCACCAGGGAAGAGTTCTCCCATCCAACCAGGAAAGGTACTGGTCGCAGTATGGATTGCGAGTGCTGTTTTTAGGAGAAAAACTGCACAAGGAGCAGACAGCTGACTTAAGCAGGCTGGTCTGGGCAGAGATAAAGCTGGATGAGAGTTACAGAGCCCTCCGGTGGCATGTATCCCAAGCATATCCCTGGATAGCGGATGACAGCCCAAGAGAAGGCTTAAGCTACGGCGGTCTGGGGCTGTTGTATGTGAAGCTGACAGGGGACTACAACTTTGTGAGTGATTTGGAGTGGCGGTTGGATGAAATCATGGATTTCAGAAAAGGGCTACTGAACGTCTCGGAAGTGCACTGGGCACTGAAAGATTTGGAGTTTCTGGCCGATCAGGAATGGGAGCTGGAGATCGCCTACAGACGGCTGCTAGACTCTGATTAGTGCCAGGGCTGGGCTCCCTTTGCCTGGGACTATCAGGAAATACCTGTTGACAACTCTGAAGTTGACTCCTGGCTAAAGTGTCGGCAATGTGGCAGAGTAACAGTGTGCTTTGCCAACCTGCCCCCACAGCTATGGATGCAGAGGCCTTATGGCAGATGCAGCAAGTGCTGACTGACCTTGATGATCCTGTTTCTGCATGGGATGATCTTGGATGGAGGAATGTGCCTGTCCAGCAGCATGCTGGAGAATCTGCAGTGGAAAATCTGGAAATCGCCATCCCCAAAGCTGAAGTGCTGGCAACAGGGCAGAGCTCTGCTAACCTCTGCTCAGCACTGATAGCATCTTCTGGGTCCCACGGACAGGAGATGGTGAAACTCTATCCCCAGACACCAGTTGCAGAGACAGGGGATTTGATAGACTTTTCTGCTGAGGAAGAAGAACCGGATGAGCCTCCAGCAGAAGAGCTGGTATTGGGGTCAAACTTCACTGTGCTCTGCCAAGCACCAACAGCAGTATCTGTGGAATTACATGGAACTTCCCCAGCTGAAGTGCTGGTCACTGGACATAGGGTCCAAGACCTCTGCCCCAAACCTGTTGCAGTTCCAGAGGCTCAGGGTGAGAAGGTGGTGAACACTTCCCAGCAGCAGATACAGGGGGAGAAGGGAGAGGAGGTGTTGGTTGTCCCTCCTCCAACAGTCGGCCAGGGTGGAGAAAGCAGTCTTTCCTCCCCAGCAAAGATCCGTGCACCTGGGAGACAGTACCACAGACATGTCATCCCAGCAGCCAGATGATGGAATGGAAAGGGAAACCAGCCAGCTCACCACTCCCATGGCAGCTACACAGTTTGGGAGTGGAGGAATCCAGCCTCTTGCCCCAGCAGTTAGCCAAAGCGGATGATGTGGAGCCCCCAGCAGAAGTGCTGGCAATGGGGCAGAGTGCTATCAAACTCTGCCCAGCATCGGCAGCAACTGTGCAGTTCCAGGGAGCTGGGGCAGTTGTCCCATCTCTCCAGCCACAGATTACAGAATTTATGGACTTAATGGACTGTTCATCAGAGGATGTCATAGATTACACATCACCTGCTCAAGTACTTGCAGCAGGACAGAGTACTGCAGACCCCTGCTCCACAGCCGTGGCAGTTTCGGAGGCCCAAGGTGAGAAGGTGATGGTCCCTCTCTCCCAGTGGATTTCAGAAATGAAGGGAGGAGAAGCAGCCATTTTCCTTCCCCAACAAGGGTTCATGCACCTGGGAGACAATACAAGTGAAAGGGAGTTCCAACAGCAGACGGCGCCCCAGAATGATGACACTAACCCAGCTGAAGCGCTGGCAACCAGGCAGAGTGCTACCAACCTCTGCCTAGCACTGGTAATGGCTGCAGAGTTCCAGGGAGCTGGGGCAGTCGGCCTGACTCCCCAAAAGTCAGCTGGAGTGGATGATGTGGGGTCCTCAGCTGAAGGCTAACAGGACAGAATGCTACTGGCCCCTACACACAACTGCAGCATGAGCTGATATCGATGGATGGAATTTCAGTCTCCACTTGTATACCCCAGGGATGCTGGGCGGTCGGTCCAGATCCCCAACAACTTGATGGAGTGAGCCCAGTCACCCTATTTTCTCTCCAGCGGCTGAAAAGACTGGAGGGAGAAGGGTCACTCCAAGCCTCTCCCCAGCAGGGAATATGTTCTCTGAGAGAGGCAGAGGTTGGCTGGGTGAGGAATACTCTGGACCAATTTGTTTGGGGTACTCTGTGCATACCGGCATTGGGGGACTGGAATCACTGACTAACTTCGGAGTCAACCCATCTGGGGTCTCCTCCTGTGTTAGTCTCCTGCCGAAAGGGGAGAAATGTGACAGACCTAGCCAGGACAGATGCTGTTGGAGGGGACAGAATGCAAACCTCTTGCCTTGCGATTATGGGCCCTGGCATTTGGGGGAACGGTGCTCTTTGTGAGCTGTATGCCTGAGGACCCCTGAGGTGGTGTTACTTGGATTCAGATCCATGTCCCCCCCCCCGCCCCCCCCAAGACACACAGACTCTGGATATGTATTTGCCATATTAGCAATAGACTGAATCGCACTGTTGGGACACAAACTGTTAGATGCTAAGGTCATCAACTCCAGTCACCTGTCTGTTGTGTAATTTAGTCTAGTCTGGCTTGTAAGAGTATTCAACACATTGTTGTTTGTGCTAATTAACCCTGTGTTTGTTTATGGTAATGTGTATTGAATAGTCAATCAGTGAGCTAGGAGACAGTCTTACCCAGAAAAGTCTTATCTCTCAGACAACTAGTCTGGGTCAATGATTAGATAATTAGCTCATGCTAATTAGGTTAGGTTTTAGTCTTTTACTTATTATATATACTTGTCATTTTGGTTCTAATAAATCAGTCCATGTTGAGCAGCTAAGCAAGTGTCATCTTGATTTGTGCTTGTGAGCGGTTGGAATATCTGATATCTATATTCAGACTTAGGAAGTGGTATACTGACGGAAGCACTCAATCGGAGTGTGGGATTGGATCCGTCACAGTCCTCTAATCCCGCTCCTTGGTCACACAGCCCTTGCCATACATTCCTCCTGCTCCCACTAACTGTTCGCACTAATCTTGTGATCAAGCCACAATGTAGTGAAGCCCATCAAAGAGGACATGGTTACTTTGGTGGAGACATTATGGCTGTATAGGTATTATGGATGATCAGTGCCGCCATCAGGGGGATACAGCCCACACACTTGTAAGGGGCCCAAGAGTCTAGAAGGGCCTGGCTGTCTGGCGGGGATGAGAGAATGCTCCGTGGTCGTGCTGGCTTTCAGAATGTGTGCGAGTCAGCAGCTGCTGCTTTGTCACTGACATCTGTCTCTTTGCTGCCACCTCTAGTAAATTCCAGCATGTGCACTCCTTGTGTGTTTTGCACAAGAGCTGTCACCAGGAACAGCCCCTTCCTAGCAAGGACTAATGTACAACTGAAGAGGAACAGGGGTGGGGTGGTGTACGTGTGTGTGTGTGTGTGTGTGTGTGTGTGTGTGTGTGTCTGTGTACATATGTGTGTGTCTGTGCCTATGTACATATGTATATGTGTGTGTGTGTGTGTGTGTGTGTGTGTGTGTGTGCGTCTGCCTGTGTACATGTGTGTGTGTGAGGGGGCTGAGAGCGTAGAGGTGTTAGCCCCTGTACACACGGTCAGACATTGCGATGGAAAATGTCCGATCGGACCATGTTGTCAGATAATCCGACAGTGTGTGGGCTCCATCGGACTGTTTCCATCGGAATATCTGACGAATCAAGTTTGAGAGCTTGGCTATAAAACTTTCCGACAACATGATCCGATCAGAGTTTGTCCGATCATGTGTAGAGAATTCCGATCGGACAAAGTGCAACGCATGCTCAGATCAAATTCCTAGACTTTTCTGCCAACTTTGTCCGACCGTGTGTATGCAACACAAGTTTCGGACAAAATCCGATGAATTTTGTTGTCGGAATGTCCGACCGTGTGTACAAGGGCTTAGGGGGGCTGAGAGCGTACAGATGTGGGGGCTGAGAGCTTATAGGTGTGTGGGGGGCTGAGAGCGTACAGATGTGGGGGCTGAGAGCTTACAGGTGTGTAGGGGGCTGAGAGCGTACAGATGTGGGGGCTGAGAGCGAACAGGTGTTAGGGGATCTGAGAACATAAAGGTGTTAGGGGGGCTGAGAACATACAAGTGTGAGGGGGCTGAGAGAGAACTTATGTGAAGAGGGGCTGCGATCGTACAAATGTGACTGGGTCTTCAAGCTTACAAATGTGAGGGGGGCTGCAAGCGTACAGCTGCTGATTTGGGATGTCTCTTTTGGGCAAAATTTTAATATGAAAGTATTGATGACTTATAATACACTATTCATTTTCATATAGGACATTGTAGGTGTTAAAATAAAAGGTGTGTGCACGGAAGGACTTGATGGGATGGCTAGTGGGCAGATTTGGTGGGATAGCCAGTGGGCAGGCCCTGGGGAATGTTGGCAGTCAGGCCTGGGGGGAGCAGGACTAAAGCTGTCTAAGGGGCCCCACAATTTCTGATGGCTGCCCTGTGGATGATCCAATAAGGTGACTTAGAAGAGGAACAGACTGGAGTGCGGATCTCATCAATATATTTTCATCTTATGCAGTCGTAATGTTGCATTTTGTTTGTCTGGATTGATTTTGCTTACATCTCTTTTCAGGAATGCCAGTTTCTATAAAGAGAAGAAATCCATCCAGTCCTGCGGTGACGCTCATAATTAAGAATAGGCCAACAAACATTGAGGTGGATCTTGTGATTGCCTTAGAAATCAGGCAGAGCTGGCCAGCAAAGACAAGAGATGGGATGAATATAGGCAGCTGGCTGGGAACAAAGGTCAAGAGAGATTTCAAGTTCCTTCCATTCTTTATGGTGCCTAAGCAATGCAATGAAGGAAATACAGTCAAAGGTTAGTTTTGGAGATAAATGTTATGTTTAGAGCAAATTCATTAAGCTGGATAAGACCTGCAGGGACTCTGGGTGTAGACACTGTTTGGTCAAAAATGTTCTGGCAGGCTTATTCAACACAAGTTGGTCAAACGACGTTTGTTGAACGTAGTGGGGCGGGCAGAGCCATCCACTGACCACATTTTATTTGGTTCATCAGGAACTGGATGAACTTCACACAATTTATAGAACACTTTACACTGACCATTTATCTAGAGGCGTGATATGCATCACTGAGAACTATGGGTAGCCTGACACTTAAGCTGAAATAATTCAAAATATTGTCATTCAACATAATACAATTGCTGTTTTTCTGGTATTTTTTATACCTTATGTTTGGTGTAAAACCTAAAGCGGAGCTCCTGTCATATTTATGAAAATTGAAAGTCAGCAGCTAGAAAAAATGAAGCTGATGACTAAGGCTCCGTTCACATCTAGGCGTTGCTATTTTATAGGCGTTTTTGCAGAGTTTTTGAGCGTTTTTGTACAGGCGTTTTCAAGGTTAAAAGGTCACCAATGCAAAAGCAATAAAATGCCTGTAATCTGCCAAAATAGAAGCTCATGCACTTTTTTGAGCAACGGGCATTTTTCTGTAGTCGACAGAACAGCGGCCATTGAAATGAATGGGATTTGTCTTGTTGGGAGTTTTTAGAGCTGAGCCTTAGAGCAGGAAAATGCCCAAAAATGCCTAGATGTGAACATAGCCTTAAGGCACTTTCTTCTCTAAACCTCAGCTCAGACAAATTAAATTCATTTCAATGGCCCCTGTTCACAAATGATCGCGCAAAGAACGTACATGAGCTTTTTTTTTTTTTTTTTTTTTGACAGCTTACAGCCATTTTACTGCTTTTACATTGGTGACCTTTTTAACCTTGAAAACACCTGTACAAAAACTCTGCAAAAGCACCAAAAAAGTCTTGTAAAATAGCACATCTAGACATCTAACATCTAGGAGCTTAATAAACAGACACTCATCTGCCCCAGGATCCAGGCATCTTAATTGTGGGCACCTGACTGACAGCTTGCGGCTTCACAGCTGGCTTCCCACTGCACATATGCGAGCCCTGCTGCACATTGTGAATGGTTCCGCAGCCTTCTGGGACCTGTGACATGTCCCAGAAGACTGCAGGGAGGGAGTGGTGAGAAACTCAAAACCAGGTACCTGCTCCTCCCCCCCTTCCAAAAATGTGCCAAATGTTAAAGCGGAGCTCCACCCTAAAGTGGAACTTCCGCTCATTGGAACCCTCCCCCCTCCGGTGCCACAATTGGCACCTTTCAGGGGGGAGGGGGGTGCAGGTACCTGGACAGTACAGGTATCTGCACACACTTCCAGCGTAGATTCTGCATTTCCGAAGGTCCCCCACTGTCTCCTGGGAAACACACGATCCCAGAGACAGCATGCGCAGTAGGGAACCGGGAAATGAAGCCGCAAGGCTTTACTTCCTGATTCCCATACCCAAGATGGCAGCGGCAGCACCCGAGAGACGATCGAGAGATCTGCTTCGGGTGCCGACATCGCGGGCGCGCTGGGAGGGTAAGTGTCATTATTTTAAGTCAGCAGCTGCAGTATTTGTAGCTGCTGGCTTTAAAAAAAAAAAAAACGGCGGACTCCCGCTTTAAAGAGGAGGAGGACCTATAGTGTAACTTCTCTTCTTGGGTGGCGTTCTGCTTTAATAGTGGTCTCCTTAGCAGGCTATGCCAAGGGCAAAAATGGGATAGAGTTACGGGTAGTTAGGGTGGGCAGATTATCATATTACCTTTTATGAACCTGCTTCATTACATTTTGCTACAATAAATATCAATTTGTAAATTAAAGTGGTGGCTCCTGGGGCCAGCACTGTGAACAGGCAGTCCCTGCCTCTTGTTTCCTTACACTCATGCCACGTACACACGATCGGAATTTGCGTTGGAAAAAGCTCTAATGGCTTTCCCAATGGAATTCGGCTCAAGCTGTCACACCAAATTGCAATCGTTTATAATGCGGTGACGTACAATGCGTACGATGGGACTAAGAAAGGGAAGTTCAATAGCCAATAGCTTCTGTCTCGTAATTGAGCATGCG
This sequence comes from Lithobates pipiens, assembly GCF_037356315.1. Taxonomy (NCBI): domain Eukaryota; kingdom Metazoa; phylum Chordata; class Amphibia; order Anura; family Ranidae; genus Lithobates; species Lithobates pipiens. Next base: position 340,363,165 of record NW_027507758.1, read on the forward strand.
TGATTTTTGGCGTGTCGGAATTGTATACACATGATCTGAATTTCCAATAGAACGTTTTTCCGTCTGGAATATTGAGTACATACTATCAATTTTTGGCTGGCAGAAATTCGGACAGCTAAATTCCGATGGAGCATACACACGGTCGCATTGTCCATTTTTGCTTAATTACATCGTAGGGGGCCGGGTCACCCGCTCACATCATTGACCTAATATGAATATGTTCATATATGGTCAGTGACGTAGCCTGATAATCCCACCCTCGCAAGTGTGACGGGAGTGGTCGGGTATCAGCACCACCACCATCTGCAGCTGTCATTCATCATGATTGACGTGGACCTACACCGCTGGATGATGTGATTGATGATGGATGTACATGGGGGGTTCGTTTTAATTTTTGTTTTCTTTTTATTTTCCACTGACTTGTTTTTGGTGAATGAGTAGGGGTACCCTTACTCATTCGCATGGAGCCAAGGTTGTGGGGCCTTGTATGAAAAAGTATCCTGTTCTCTTTGTATTGCTCCTTTGTGTGAAATGCAATTGGTGGTCCCGCCGGTCCCTTGGTTTTCCTTTTAAAAACTGGCCACACTAGGCATGAGAGCACAATGTGGTCAGTTTTCTGGCTGTGCTGGGAACTCAGCCTGTTGTCCAATGATTAGTCTTGTGCTGATCCCCCCCATATACATTCATTGGGAAGATCAGTGTGCTGAAGTTTCTCCTCTCTGAGCTTCTTATGCAGCTGGGAACAGACAGTATGCGATCACGTAAAAAAAAATAGTATTTATGTTTTTTTTTATACAGTATCTCACAAAAGCGAGTACACCCCTCACATTTTTGTAAATATTTTATTATATCTCCATGTTACAACACAGAAAAATGCCACTTTCCTACAATGTAAAATAGTGAGTGTACAGCTTGTATAACAGTGTAAATTTACTGCTCCCTCAAAATAACTCAACACAGTCATTAATGTCTAAACTGCTGGCAACAAAAGTGAGTACATCCATAAGTGAAAATGTCCAAAGATTAATCTTGTCTGCTCTTCAGAGTGTTGGCGATGTGGAGCAATTCAGGGGGATTTTCTGGACATTGCCCATATATAGTTATTTATTTGGGTGGAAGTGGTGGATTTATTGAACTCTATCACTTCTGCTCCTTTACCGGTTTTAATGGCTGTCTGCTTACTGGGTCAGGTAGAGACTATTCTTCCTACAGTGTTTGAGCGAGTGTTTGCTAATATAACATTATTCTATGCAAGAAAAGCTATTGCGTTGCATTGGAAGAACGCAATACGCTTTTATACTGGAAACAATTGGTAAATAATAATCTCCCCAAGGACTAATTTCAAAGTATATATGGCAATACAAAAAAACGAGAATTGCTTTTGCGGTGTTAAGCAGGGGGGAAAAAACAGGGGGTATTGGCAGTCCTGGACCTTAAAAAATACTACAATGCAGTGGTCCTCACAAGGGTGGTGGAATGGGCGAAAGAGGTAAACGACAAGAGGTGGGTTAGTTTAGAAAAGGCAATGAGCCAAGCACAACTAGGACGAATAATATGGAACCCTCCACAATATAGGCAAATAGGCATAAACACACACGAGATAACACGTACCTCACTTAAAATATGGGATAGAATCCACATACAAAATAAACGGAGCTATAACTCACCTTTAATTTTCCTTAAAGAAAACGATTATTTCACACCGGGAAAACAGGAGGTGGGGGGAAAATGGATAATAAAAGAAAACGCACAAGTAAAAGATCTATTAATTAAAGGTAAATTAGCCTCCTTTCAAACACTGAGCACAGACACCGATCTCATGAGGATTGATGCCTGGCGGTATCTTCAACCAAGTCATTTTATCGCTAAACTACCTCAACCAATGCGAAGCGAGGAAGCTTAAAGGCCCCTGCAAAGGCTCTGTTTGAGAGAAAAATCAAAAAATAACATAGCCCGAATATATAAATTGTTATCAGAAGGGGAAGGATTGGAGGGCCCACCTTACATCAGAAAATTAATTAAGGTGGAGGGGTTACAAAAGAATTGGTGTGGTATGTATAATCATTAAGATATTGAGAAATATAGGAAACTGCAAAATAATATATTTTATATTGTAACTGAAAAAGTAATTTAAATAAAGAATTTAAAAAAATAATATTAATAATCTCCCATTGTATAGAGATACTTACATGAATAGGGGGTTGTCCTAGTAAGTACAATAACGTGTGGGAAAAGTGGTTGGCCACACCGTATACAGCATCTAATGCCCATGGGGGCCATTATTTATAATATGGGTGTTCCCATATAAGGAATGTTTGGGGTCACTGGGGAAAAAGGGAATGATTGTTTCTTTTCTCACCCCCACTTTTTTCTTTTTTTTGGATTAATAGTTGTTATATTAGATTTTAAAACCATATTATTATATTCTAGGCTCAATGTGTATGATGTCTATGTTGTTTTTTGTTTGTTTATTATAAAATTTAGTGAAAAGATTTATAAAGAAAAAAAAAGCTGAGTGTGTCTTTTACACTTTCACACTGCTCAAAGCCAGCACTAACACCCCCCCCCTCCCCCGCCAACAAACAGAGACAGGAGAGGAGAGAGGGCTCAATCTGCACCTTTTCCTCCTGCCCCTATCCCTCTGTCTGCCCACACTCCAATCCCAGGCGCTGTGCCTCAGAAAAGGAAAGTTTGGGTCGGAAATTTGAAGTCCAGTAGCCTCAGATACATCTGGATGAGAGGTGCTGATTGCCAAGGGGTGAGTGACCTCACCACCCATCCCTGTCTGGGACAGAATTTTCCCCCCTTCTCTCTCCTGCCTCTGAGTGATTACAATAAGGCAAATCAGGGTTCTCAGAGCACCCCTTACTTCAGATTTTCCCTTTACACCAGAGGCCACAGTGTTTCCCCTTACATCAGAGTCTTCTCCGTACATCAAACTTCTCAGTGTCCCCCCTTAAATCAGGGTTCCCAGAGGATCCCTTATGTTAGAGGCCCCAGAGTTCTCTCTTATATCAGAGTCTGCAGAGTTCCCCCTTTACAGTGAAAGGGAACTCTGCAAGTTCAGATGTAAAAGGGGAACTCTGTGGACACTGATGTAAAGGGGGACTCTTGTTAACTTCATATGATTAGAAATGTTATTTAATAGGAAAATATATGTATAGTTTTTACTCTAAAAAAAATAAATAAAAAATTTCCGTGCCCTGCTAAAGAGTTCGGGTTTGACTTGAAGAAAAGATGGCAACCCTAGGTTAAACACTAGGGGACGATCAAGGGGTTACGTGTGTCCAAAGAAATGATTCTAACTGTTGGGGGGTATTGTCTCACTAGAACATGACAGAGACCCCTGCTCCTGATGACAGGGAGCAGTAGATCCCTGCCATGTTGCTAGGCAGAACAAGGAAATGCCTTGTTTACAAAGGCATTTCCCCATTCTGCTGCTCCGTGACACGATTGTGGGCCACCGGCAGACATTGAGTCTACGGGACCTGCGGAACATGGACTACGTGGCGGGCTGCGATTTAAAGGGGACGTACCTGTATGCCCATTCGCCCAGCCATGCCATTGTGCCAACGTACATCGTTGTGTGCTGGAAGGCAAGGGGTTAAACCAAATGGGTTGTTTTACAAAGTGAGGGGTCACATATACTTTAACAATCTCCTGCCAGCGCTATAGCTGAAAGATGGCTACATCATGGGCCTTAATTGCTGGGAGGGCATCCATGTACGTCTTCTCGAGATTGAGCCACCTGCGGGGCACGCTCTGTGATTTGTGAGTCAATGAGACTTGGCTGATCACAGATCTGAGTAAGGGGCCGATCCTGGCCCCTTACCATGTGATCAGCTGTTAGCCAATGATAGCTGATCACGTGATGTAAACAGAAGATCTGTAATCGACTTTTTTTTCCCTCACGCTGACAACGTGAGAAAATAAACAAATAATGCCGATCCCCAATTTCTGTCGGAGAGACATCGGACCCAAACAGGGAGAGTCACCGCCACCACCTCATCCGTGCCCACCACCAATGCATATCACAGCTGCTTATCTGTGCCACCTATTGGTGCTGCCTTATCAGTGCCACCTCTCAGTGCCACCAACCCAGTAGTGATTAACCACTTGCTTACTGGGCACTTAAACACCCTCCCTGCCCAGACCAATTTTCAGCTTTCAGCGCTCTCACAATTTGAATGACAATTACTCAGTCATGCGACACTGTACCCAAATGAATTTTTTGTCCTTTTTTTCCCACAAATAGAGCTTTCTTTTGGTGGTATTTGATCACCTCTGGGGTTTTTATTTTTTGCGCTATAAATGAAAAAAGACCGAAATTTTGAAAAAAAACGCATATTTCCTTGTTTGTGACAAAATTATGCAAATTATCAATTTTTCTTCATAAATTTTGACCACAATTTATACTGCTACATATCTTTGGTAAATATAACCCAAATTAGTGGATATTATTTGGTCTTTGTGAAAGTTAGAGAGTCTACAAGCTGTGGTGCGAATCGCACACAATTGATCACATCTAATGTACTGGTGGCCTATCTCACTTCTTGTGACCCGAACAAGCCAGGAAAGTACAAATACCCCCCAAATGACCCCTTTTTGGAAAGAAGACACTCCAAGGTATTTAGTAAGAGGCATAGTGAGCTTTTTGATGTTGTCATTTTTTTCCCACAATTCTTTGCAAAATTAAGATTTTTCAGTTTTTTTTCCCACAAAATTGTCATTGTAATAGGTTATTTCTCTCACATGGCATGTGTATACCACAAATTACCACAACATGCATGGAGCGCCATCAGGTGTTCTAGGAGCATAAAATACACATCTAACTTGTTGACTACCTATTACACTTTTGAAGGCCCTGGAGCACCAGGACAATGACACATGGCACTGATGACAGATGGCACTGATACGTGGCAATGATGACCCTTATACGTGGCACTGATGACAGATGGCACTGATGACAGATGGCACTTATATGTGGCACTGATGACACGTGGCACTTATGCGTGGCACTGATGACATGTGGCACTAATACGTGGCACTGATGACACGTGACACTAATACGTGGCACTGATGACAGATGGCACTAATACGTGGCACTAATACGTGGCACCGATGACAGATGGCACTAATACATGGCACCGATGATGCGTGACACTGATGACAGATGGCACTGATAAGTGGCATTGATGACACGTGACACTGACAATAGATGGCACGTGACACTGACAGGTGGCACTGATGACAAATGGCACTGATACGTGGCACTGATGACAGATGGCACTAACATGTGGCACTCATGACAGATGGCACTGGGGACAAATGGCACTGACAACAGGTGGCACTGGGGACAGATAGCACTGACAGATGGCACTGGGGCGGATGGCACTGGGGCAGGATGGCACTGGGGGAGCATGGCACTGGGGCGGATGGTACTTTTTTTCTTATTTTTTTCACACTTACGGCCGCTGCAGCCGTTCATCTCTCCCTCCTCACACGCTGTCTGTGGGAGGAGCTAGAGCGGCGCTGCGAAATGATCTCATATGTTTACATATGAGATCATCTCACATTGTACACGCCGATCGCGCTGTAAACGGCCGCTGTGATTGGCCGTTTACAGCGATCTGTGTTTGCCTGTCTCCGGGGGACACGGCAAACGCAGAACTTCCCCGATGCGCGCTCGCAGCGGCGCGCATTGTGGAAGTAAACATCAGGACGTCCAGGGACGGCCACCCGGACGAAAGCGCCTGTTCTACGGCTGTCATTCGGCTATAGGGCGGGCGGGAGGAGGTTAAATATCACCAAAAGAAAGTTCTATTTGTGTGGAAAAAAAATGATAAAAATTTCATATGAGTACAGTGTTGCATGATCACCTGTCCAGAAATAAATATAAACATAAGCTGAAAATATTTCCAATAGACATGTGCTGATTATTAAGTATGACCAACTAGGTGGAGGATGACCCTCGGGGGACAAGACTAGCTTACCCCTATTGTGCAGATATCGAGTTAGTGTAGTGTAAATAAACTGATTCTAGACATCATCTTTTGTTTAGAATATGGAACTCACTCCTAGGATCATGGGAGTGGTACCAAAATTAGGTACTGCAATCCAGGGGATTTTCTTAGTTATGAAAAAGTGTGAGTGACACCAATGGTGTCACTAAAGAAAGGAAGGGATAGCGATAGAGAGGAGCAAGAGTGGGGAAATAACAGTAAAGGGGATGTGTATGAAGCACTGGCGAGGCCAACGACCCACGGGCCCATTCCGCCCAGGGACAGTCTGGTTAAGTTTAGGACTTGTATTCATCTGAGAAGCGAAACAGGTCCCAATGTGTCCAACGAGCGTTGTGTTCCTCCTCTCTTTCCCCTGAAGCAGCCGCAACTCATTGCATCCACTGGATGTCACAAACCCTAGCAAACCCCTGTATCACTGTCCGTGGGGACCGCTGCTTCCACATACTGGGGATACACGCCCTGGCTGCATTCAGGAGGTGTTTAAATAGGGATTTACGATATCGCTTACTGGACAATGGAGTCAGATTCAGTAGTATTGCTGCTGGGTTGTCCTGAAGGTCAACATCAGTAAGTTTGTGGTTGATTCCCTGTGTCCAAAAAGGGGTCAAAACTGCGCACTCCCAGAAGATGTGAAGTATTGTGCCATTCTGTGTGCCACGCCAACATAGGGGACTGTGTCCCCGGAATTTGAACGCTAACACCAAGGGGGTCCTGTAGTTAGTTAGGCCGAGCTAGGCCTATAACTTGCACAGAGAAGTGAAACTTTCTCGGGCTTAGGGATAACAGAGATGTTGGCTTGCAGCAGGTCTGGAGGTACGGCATGATTATCTAGTATTGCGTTGAAGGCAATGACAAAGTGGATCACCAATTGAGTTTGGAACATTTTATAATAGGAATTTGTGAAGCCGTCAGGCAGGGGCGTCGGTAGGGGGTGGCTAGCAGTGGCTGAAGCCCCGAATGTGTCCCTGAAAAGCCCCAAGCCTGGTACATTTATTTTATAATTACTAGCCCCGAGTCCCCACGGCGCCGCACTGCGCATGAGCGAGAAGGAGCGTGGCGGCTCTTTCACGCTCATGCGCAGTGCGGCGCTGTGGGGACTGGTGGGGGTTAGTAATTATAAAATAGTGAGAGAAGGAGCGCGAACGGCAGGTAGATAGGTCAGTGTGTGTTAATGTCAGTGTAGGTAGGTCAGTGTGTGTTAATGTCAGTGTAGGTAGGTCAGTGTGTGTAAATGTCAGTGTAGGTAGGTCAGGCAAGTCAGTGTAGGTAGGTCACTACCGTTAGTGTATGTATATGTCCAGTGTATGTAGGTCAGGCAGGTGAGTGTAGGTAGGTCACTATCATCAGTCATAGTTGCCAAAGGTCCCGAATTTCCCGGGAAATTCGGTTTGTCCCGGGAAATTCAAATTTCCCGTTTTTCGCCGCCGGCCGCTAGAGGTCCGCGGCTGGCGGAGACAATGTCTCCGCCGGCCGCCATTTTTAAGAAGACCAGAAGCTGGGCTTCAATAGAGAAACTGCGCCACAGTTCAAAGTTAGTCTCCGCGCGGCAACGTGAACGACGGTATGTCGGGGGCCAGTCTGTGGATGGGATCTGTCAGAGGGGGCCAGTCTGTGGATGGGATGTCATGTCAGAGGGGGCCAGTCTGTGGATGGGATGTCAGAGGGGGCCAGTCTGTGGATGGGATGTCAGAGGGGGCCAGTCTGTGGATGGGATGTCAGAGGGGGCGCTAGCGAGTCTGGATGTCAGAGGGGTGCAATCAGAGTCTGGATGTCAGAGGGGCACCAGATGTTAGAAGGGGCTCCGCTGATGGACACCAGATGTGAGGAAGGCTCCGCTGATGGACACCAGATGTGAGGAAGGCTGCTCTGAGGGGGCATCTGGTGGCAGGCAACGTGGCTAGTGACACGCTCAGGGCTCCCACTGATTCGGCATTATGGTGAGTTGAATGATTTCATTTCATATTACAATGTAATAATAGAAATAATGCGCTTCAATCATCCTGACACCATAACAATCATGGCGCCGGGATGATTGAAGCGCTAACACCAGGTATTTGGAGTATCTTTATCTGCTGATTGTCAAACTCTGGAAGACATATTGCTATTGTGGTGTTGGATCGGGGGGCTGCTGTCCCTCCATCCCTCCCCCCCCTTTCCCTCTCCATCCCGCATTCATCTCAGAACCTAACCACACCCTTTCGAGCCATGCCCCATGTAAGCCACGCCCACTATTTTACGTAAACCACGCCGCATTTTTAAGAAGACCAGAAGCTGGTCTTCAATAGAGAAATTGTGCGCCACAGTTCAAAGTTAGTCTCCGCGCGGCAACGAGAACGACGGTATGTCGGGGGCCAGTCTGTGGATGGGATCTGTCAGAGGGGGCCAGTCTGTGGATGGGATGTCATGTCAGAGGGGGCCAGTCTGTGGATGGGATGTCAGAGGGGGCCAGTCTGTGGATGGGATGTCAGAGGGGGCGCTAGCGAGTCTGGATGTCAGAGGGGTGCAATCAGAGTCTGGATGTCAGAGGGGCACCAGATGTTAGGAGGGGCTCCGCTGATGGACACCAGATGTGAGGAAGGCTCCGCTGATGGACACCAGATGTGAGGAAGGCTGCTCTGAGGGGGCATCTGGTGGCAGGCAACGTGGCTAGTGACGCGCTCAGGGCTCCCACTGATCCCACACATTATGGTGAGTTGAATGATTTCATTTCATATTACAATGTGATAATAGAAATAATGCGCTTCAATCATCCTGACACCATAACAACCATGGCGCTGGGATGATTGAAGCGCTAACACCAGGTATTTGGAGTATCTTTATCTGCTGATTGTCAAACTCTGGAAGACATATTGCTATTGTGGTGTAGGATCGGGGGGCTGCTGTCCCTCCATCCCCCCCCCCCTTCCCTCTCCATCCCGCATTCATCTCAGACACTAACCACACCCTTTCGAGCCATGCCCCATGTAAGCCACGCCCACTATTTTACGTAAACCACGCCGCATTTTATCTTTTTTACTATGCCACACCTATAACCGCATGCCCCACCCCTAATTATAACACAACTCCGCCTACTACCAAAAAAGTGTACCATCAGTGTCACAGCCCAGCCAAAAAAAACACGTACAACACCCCCCCCCCCCCGTTTCCGGCTTGGACTCTGGGCTGAAGCCCCTGGTCCTTTTGCCACCTAGCAACGCCCCTGCCGTTAGCACCAGGCACCTTCCCCCTTGGAGCACCAGCCAGGGCATTCGTAAGTTCGTAAGGTGCGAAAGTAAGTCGACCTCCTCCTCGTTAAGAGAAGGCAGGTCTGCCGCTGCCAGGCAAGTCTCTGTGGCCTCTCAGCTATTCTGGGGATGATCTCCAGAAAGGTGAGAATGCAGATTATAGAGAGCTTCATAGAAAACCTGAAAGGACTCTGCAATTTCCGCTGAGTCATGGATTCTGGTTCCTGCGGGAGTAGATAAGGCAGGGATGTAGGAAAGGTTACGTTGGGTTCGTATGGCATTCGCTAATGTTCTGCTGCATTTATCTCCAAACTCGTAAAAGGTTCTGCATACCTTCAAGAGATTATTCTTGGAGTGGAATTAAGAATGCTCTTTGATTTGCTCTCAAAGGTTAGTTACCTCTACCTCTAGGGCTCTGTCTGGGTGAGTTTTATGGCGTTTTTCACAATTATGCAGCTTTGTCAGCAACTCGGACAATGTTTTCTCTCTGGCCACTTTCAGTCTGTGAACATGTTTAATAAATATTCCTCTTACGTAGCACTTATGTGCTGACCAAATAGATAGAGGATTAGGGACCGAGTCCTTGTTACTCTCGAAGAGTCCTAGCTCTCGTGCATGTCCGCTCTAACCTCAGGATCTTGAATAAGGGATTAGCTTAGTCTGCATGTAGCCGTTTTGGGTGTTGGGTTCTGTATGGCTGTGGTTATGGAGATTGGAGCATGGTCTGAGAGTGCAATATGCCCAATCTGAGCCTCAGAGACAAGTGGGATCGTAGTGTGGGAGACCAAGAGGAGGTCTATCCTAGAGTATGAGCCGTGTACTGGCAAGAAGGTATAATCCCTCTCTTGCGGATGAAGGATACACTAAATGTCGACTCATCGATAAAAGTGCAGCATTTCTCTGATTCAACTCCGGGATTTCAGAGACAGGGCAGAAGAGCCCGTCGACGAGTCTTTGCGAGGCTCAATGGTAAGATTAAGATCTCCTCCTAGCACCAGTGTTCCTTCTTGAAGGCGGCCAGGGCAGTCGGGCATGATTCAAGTATCTCCATCTGGTCTACATTCGGCAGGTAAAGGTTTGCGAAGGTAAATGTCTGCAACTGAAGTTTACCTTTGATGAAGAGGTATCTGCCTTCAAGATCAGTGTGGAGGTCTATCAGCTGCCAGGGAAAAGTTTTGGCCAAGAGAATACTCGTGCTCTTTGATTTTGAGGAGGGTGAAGCACTGATACGCTATTGGGAAATGCTTGTTGTTAAGTTTACGGATCTTGTCTGCCCGGAAATGGGTCTCTTGCAAAAATACAACCTGTGGCCTTTGTCTCCAAAGATCAGTGAGGCAACTGGTTCGCTTTTCTTGGACATTCAAGCCCTTACCATTCCAGGACACTATCTTCAGAGATATCCCTGATAGGTCAGTGATGGGCCACTGGACCTCGCCAGGAACTAGAACGATAGTTAGTGTGTGGGGGAGGGGAGGGGGGATGGCTGACTAGGCTAGGGGAGCCGATGAGAAGTGGAGAGGGGGGCCAAGAAAAGGGAAGAGAGAGGAATGGAGAACAAGGAAGAGCTGAGAGAAAACAAAATCTCTGAATGTAGAGCTACTACCTAGTTTGGCAGCTAGGGCCTAGTGGGGGAAGCGGTAGCCTCCCCCCCCAGCTACTCCCCACTAGACGTGGTCTTGTCTTTAACCGCTTTAGTATATTCAGCTTCTCATTATAGAAAAAGCACCAGTAGGAAACACAAGATAAAAAATTGTCCTTTTTTTAAGAAGAAAAAAAAAAACTAACTTAGTTCCGTAAACGTTAGCAACATTATAAACATTCTCCAGCAGTCACATAGCCCTGTCATTGGTTCCATCCAATGAAGAGACCGCTCACTCCCCCCGGGCCAAAGCCCGACTAGAGCAAGCCGCTACCCCACCCCCATGTTCCGGAATGGGTGAAGCCCCAGCTGGGACAACCCTCGGGTCCCAAGGCAGGGCATTTATGTCAGAAGACAGCCTCTTTTGTCCCCTGGATCCCAAACAAAACAAGGCAGTAATAATAAAAAGGGGGGAGGAAAGGAGTGGGGGAGGGGGACTACATGTAGCAGAGTGCCATCTCTAAATAGACCTATATCTCTATACTTTATTATGACTGAAAACATATAATCGGCCATTGCACTAGAACTCTATGCCAGTGGAAGGGGGGCGCCCCCAATGAGCCGGGGCTATGTTGTGCACAGGGGAACCACTACCTGTCCTCAGCTGGTAGTTATCCAGCCCAATCTTGCTCCAGGGGTCACCCCCCCCCCCACCAGCAGCAGCAGCGAGCACCAGCGAAGAGAGACATCATGACTTAGGCGCACCCATGTTTACCCCTATGTAGAGCAGGCTCCTTTATGTTAAAGGACCCCAAGGGGTAGTGGGTCTCAGAATAAGTGTTTGAAACTGCCTTCTCCAGTCTACAACTGTAGGGCCAGGTGGGTCTGACCACCCTGGAGGCCTTGATGTGGGTTCACTGGATAGGTCTATATGCCCTCCCCTTACCCCTCACTTGTATAAAACTGATCTAGGATAAAGGTATTTGGGGCTAGGAGGGCCAGGAACCATTTTCCAGGAGAGCCTGTATTCCATCAATCAAATGGAGATGGGGAAAAACCATCATATCTGTCAGAGGTAAGACTATTATGTATGGGGGGACAAAACCAACACAAAAAACAAAGAAGAAAAAGAGAAGAAAAAAAAACAGAATTCTACCATTCTTACTCCAGGGACTCAAAGTTCTTAGTCCTGAGGAGCCTGCAGTCTTCTGCAAGGAGGGTTCACCTCTGAGTTATCGCTGCCGAGGGAAAAGGCAGGGCAAACCCCGGCCAACTGGGCAGTGTCATTAATGGTAGCCCAGGAGAGTTAAGAAATCCAATGGTAGCCACAGTGCCCTTTGTACAACAATAAATAGAGCAAATCGATAAGTCTGTTGCAAACCACACTTACATGTCAGAAAGGCCTCCCAGGTCTCGGGTAGTCTCTCACCCGGAAAATGAGCCTCTCAAAAAAAAGGGGGGTGGGGGTCGGGGTAACAAAAAGGGATCATGGCTCATTGTCCTGGATAGCTTGTGGTCTTCTGCGTTGAGATCGATGGTTGCGGCGTGACCTCTGGGGCTTGGCTGATGTGCTTGCCGGTGAGATATCGTTGCTAGTAGGTAGAACAAGCGCCAGCCAGTTAGGTAGCTGTAGAGAGGGTAGCCCCAGCGACCTGAGGAAATCGGGGACATCTGAGGGGTGCCAAAGAGTATATGATCTGCTGTCTTTACCTGCAATCAGGTGGAAAGGATGCCCCCACTTGTAGGTGATCCCCTGTTCATTGAGTCTCTCAAGTAGGGGTTTCATGCAGCCACGCATCTGGAGGGTCCTCCAGGACACATCTGGCAGGAGGTTAATTTGGGCGCCATCAAAATCGATATTCCCTCTACACCATGCCTTTTGGAGGATGTCCTCTTTGACAGTGTAATTGTGTAAACAGAGGACGTCCCTGGGTCTGTCTTCAGTGGGACACCTGGGACCCAGCGTTCTATGGACCCTGTCAATTGCCACTGGTGTCTCCGGTGGGTGCTCCAGGCAGTTGTTAAATATGGCCATTACAGTCGCCTTGAGGTCAACCTGTCGGGTCACTTCTGGTAAACCTTAAACCGTAAACCTTCTTATATTGCGTCTACGGTTACAATTTTCCAGGTTGTCTATTGTGAGATATAGCTGTGCAATCTGTTCTGTTACCTCTTCCTTAGTAATTTGTAGGTCGGAGACCTCTTGTCGGATGGCTGAGGTGTCCGTTTCAAGTGAGGAGACTCAGGCAGTCATTTCTGTTATCTCCTGTCTGATCCCTGCAATCTCTCCGTGCATGCATTGCATGAATCTATCCATGGCCGCCACTGCCACCCCCTATTTGGGCGCCGGGCACCTGAATTACAGTGGCGGGGGGGGGGGTTTTGAAGCACCTGATTAGTCATAGGCGTCAAAAAAGGTGACCTGCGAGTGCCATGCTTGATGCTTGCAGTCCACTCAGGTGTGTTAGGAAAGAGAATATTCATTCACTTTTCTAACACTGAACCGCCTCTCCGCCAATCAGGTGCTAGGGTCTGTTACCCATCACCTGATTGGCTGAAACAACAGGTGCATGGAGGACACCGCTCGCCGCCGTCACCCACTGCCCCACAGAGTAAGTGCTGGGCAGACAGCGAGCTGGCGGGCAGGGGGTCACAGTGGTGGCATTTGATGGCACAGTGGTGACATTTGATGGGCACCGTGGCTGCGTTTGGGCACAGTGGTGGCATTTGAGGGCACAGTGGCTGCAATTGATGTGCACAGTGGTTGTGTTTGAGAGCACGGTGGCTGCAATTGATGGGCCCAGTGAGGCTGCAGTTGATGTTTTTTTTCCAGAATTTTTCAGTTTGTTTGTGCCCACCCCCCCCCCCAAAAAAATAATTTTGAGCACCAGCCGCCACTTATGAAAAGTGTACCAAAGTTACAATACAACATTGCAGTGAAAATTGGATCGCGTTGCAGCTGTGCCAGTGTGAACCTAGCCTTAAAGGGGTTGTAAAGGTAAACATTTTTTATCTAGTCGTCTGTCCAGGACAGCACTAGAGAGAGAGGCTCCACCTCCAGAGGCAGGAAACACAAACCAGATCTTTAAAGGGCGGTCTCCGTCCCTTCCCCTTCAGTCTTTGTGTTTCCTCCACCGGAGGAGGAGGCTGGATCAGGAGCTCCCCTTCCCCTGACGGTGGGATAGCCCATAAGAGACGGGGAAGGAGTTCTGGGTACCTGTTGGTAAACGGACGTTTGAAGTCCTCCGGTCGGGTTGACTGCAGCTTCGAACCGGCGTTCTCCTTCTGAAGCCCGGGGAGGGCGTTCGTTTCCCCACCTGACAATAGGTTCAAAATTGGGCGCGAAGTCAGGTGGGGGGCGGGCACAGGCATCGAGTTCCGGCCTGTGGAACACAGGAGGAGGATAGAGGACTTCCGGCAATCCACTACCGGTTCCGGGTCGCGCGGCGCGCGTGGACAGTCGGGACCTTGGCGACTATTTTAAAAAGCCGCAGCCACAAAGCGTTCGTGCTGCATCGCGTACGAAGGGAAGCCTCCAGGCGGTTAGGTGTGTTCCGATCGAATATGGATGCAGTGGAGAGTGGCAGTAGAGCCGAACCAGCTCAGGTAGGCAAACACAGAGGTGTCTTGTACCTACAGGGCTGGGAGAGGGGGGGGGGGGGGGGGAGTAATGGACTAATCAATGCAAAGGCATTCTGAAATGGTCCAGGTGTATTTTTCCTCCCTCCCTCTCTCAAACAGGATCCGGACTAAAGAGTCTTGCAAATCCTGTTAGCGGTTGGTGGGGTGCACATAGGTGTTTGGTGAAGGCGTCCTATTTTGCTAAAGGTTTCGCTGACGTTGGCTTGTCTGTTTTTTTCCCTTCCTTCTTCTCTCCTTCTCTTGCCTTAGGCTCTGCCCAAAGAACCAGAGAGGTCAGGGGGGAAGAAGAGATGTCCTTCATGTATGAGTAAATTAAAAGAAGGATGGTCTAAGCCCCTTTGTAAACCATGCATAGACAAATTGGTCTATAAGGAAGCTACGGGAGCTTGTAAGGATTTGATTTCTGGAGTACAGAAAGAAATGGAGTCCATCAAAGCAATGTTAGCGAACCTTGAAACCCCAAAACCAACCGCAGTTCCCTCTGCTTCCACCCCAGTAGAAGGTGACTAATCAGAGGAGGAGGAACTTGATTCTCTGGATGGCCTAAGTGAGGCGGCATCATCCAGAGATGTTCCTGTTCAAGGGTCAAGCTCTCCCAGATACAGGCTCTCACTCGAGGAGGTTGATGCCTTACTGGTGGTAATTTATGAGACGCTCAAAATCAGAGAGGAGCCAGTCTCCCTGTCCTTGCATGACCGGATGTATCAGACCCTAAAAACAGATTCAGTTAGGGTCTTTCCGGTTCATAGCACACTGATAGATTCAATAAAAAAAGAGTGGGAGGAGCCAGAGAAAAAGTTATTTTTCCCTAAAAGCATGAAGCGGAGATTCCCCTTCAGCGAGGACCCGTCTTGTGTTTGGAATAAAGTTCCCAAGGTAGACGCAGCTTTTTCCCAGTGTGCAAAGTCAACAGATCTCGCCTTTGAGGACATGGGTGTTCTAAAGGAACCCATGGATAAAAGGATGGAGGTACTATTAAAGAGGTCATGGGAAGTAACCATGAATAACTTAAAACCTGCAATGGCCACGACAATAGTGGCTCGCAACTTGAAGGTCTGGCTGGAACAATTACAAGGCCATTTGGAAGGGGGTACCTCCAGAAAGGAAATTCTGGATTCCCTTCCTATGCTACATAAGGCAGCAGGTTATATAGCAGATGCCTCTGCGGAGTCTGTTAAATTGTCAGCCAGGACCGCTGCCCTCGTAAATTCATCTCGCAGGGCACTTTGGCTGAAGTCTTGGTCGGGAGACTCGGCCTCAAAAGTGAGGTTATGTGGCATCCCCTTTGAGGGAGACCTTTTGTTCGGGCGGGACCTTGAGAAAGTCCTGGACCGTACTGCGGACAAGAAGAAGGCCTTTCCTGTCAAATCTAAAAAGACTACAGGTAAACGCTTTTTTCGTCCTCAAAGGCAGGGACAGTCACAAGGACAGACCTCTAAGGAGTCAACCCCTAAGAAACAGTGGATGGGAGGAAAACAGAAAAGCAATCTCTTTTCCTCTTCTAAAAAAAACACTAAATCCCAGTGACGCGGTTCCTGTGGGGGGGAGACTGGGGCTGTTCCTCCCACAGTGGGAAGACGCTACCCCAAATCCTTTTATTCTGAGGATCATCAGGGAGGGTTACAAAATATAGTTCAAACACATCCCACCTGCAAGGATGTGTCTGACCAAGCCTCCCAAAGACCCCCAGAAAGCGACAGCTTTGCTGTCACAAATTGGCGATTTAATAGATCAGAGGGTTCTAGTGCCAGTTCCGCCACAGGAAATAAATCACGGTTTCTATTCACACGCGTTTGTAGTAAGGAAACCGTCAGGCAAATTCCGGTTGATCTTGAACCTGAAGTTACTGAACAAGTGGGTAACTTACAAGAAATTCCGGATGGAAACAATTTTTACAGTGAGATCAGT
This sequence comes from Lithobates pipiens, assembly GCF_037356315.1. Lineage (NCBI taxonomy): Eukaryota > Metazoa > Chordata > Amphibia > Anura > Ranidae > Lithobates > Lithobates pipiens. Next base: position 340,379,541 of record NW_027507758.1, read on the forward strand.
ACTCCCTCCAAATTGTTTCATGGCCTCTCCCGATCTAAGGGACGCGTATCTACACATCCCGATTCGAGAAGACTCTCAAAAGTATTTGAGGATAGCGATTCTTTGGGGAAGTCAGATTCAATACCTCCAATTCAGGGCTCTGCCATTCGGTCTGTCTTCTTCCCCCAGGATATTCACCAAGGTCCTGGCAGAAGCATTGGCTCCCCTAAGACTGAAAGGGATCGCTGTCATACCGTACTTGGACGACCTTTTATTCTTTGCCCCCTCAAAGCTCCAACTGCAGGGAGATCTGAGGGTAGCTATCTCTTGCCTAAAAAGGCTGGGGTGGTTGATAAACCAAGAAAAGTCGCACCTGATACCAACACAGGCCATACAGTATCTAGGTTTTCTGGTGGATTCAGTGTCACAGAAAGTCTTCCTCACAGGGGAAAAAGTGGAAAAGGTGAAAGAGATGGTAACCTTCTTGCAGTCCAATCAGACAATTTCCATCCGGTCAGCTATGGCAGGGTTGGGCCTATTAGTGGCAACAATCCCTGCAGTTCCTTGGGCAAGAGCTCATTTCAGGTGTCTCCAGGCCAATATTCTGAGCAGCTGGGACGGGACACAAGAGTCCCTGGACGGGACTATCCATCTATCCTCAAAGACCAAAAGGTCTCTTTGGTGGTGGAAGAGAGAGGAGAACCTAGTACGGGGTCTATGGTGGTCTCCTCCAGTGTCTGTCCGCATCACCACGGATGCCAGTGCTTGGGGCTGGGGGGCCCACTTGGGGTCGAAAGTAGCCCAAGGATGCTGGGGGAAGACACAGTCCCAGAGGTCGGCCAATTGGAGGGAGTTGCAGGCAGTCTGGGAAGCCTTAAGGGCGTTTGCCAGGGATCTGAAGGACCACCATGTACAGGTCCTCTCGGACAGTATAGTGGCGGTTTCCTACCTAAACAAGCAGGGAGGAACAAGATGCCCGTCCTTGATCAAGCTAACAAGTACGATCATGCATTGGGCAGAAGAAAACCTAAAATCGGTTTCAGCGGTCCATCTAAAGGGGGTGGACAACCACCTGGCAGACTTTCTGAGTCGACACCGGGTGTACGAATCAGAATGGTCACTAAACAGGGAGATTTTCCAGCTGTTAGTGCGCAAATGGGGTCTTCCGGAAGTGGACTTGTTCGCCAGGAAAGCGAACACCCAGGTCCCAGTATACTTCTCCCTAGAGAGGAAGGCAGGGGCAAAAGGGATAGACGCTTTGGCACAAAGCTGGGCATTTCACATTTGCTACGCCTTCCCCCCATTCAAGCTAATTCCTCTAGTCCTGAGGAAATTTTTGCAGGAGCGGACCACATTGATACTAGTGGTTCCGTATTGGCCGAAGAGGCCATGGTTCTCGATGCTGCTGGGCCTGACAGACGAGCCTCCCCTCATACTGCCCAAGAGAGAGGATCTGCTGTCCCAGGGTCCAGTTCTGTTACCAGAACTGCAGACCCTAAAGTTATCGGCCTGGCGTCTGAAGAGAGTCTCTTGAAGTCTAAGGGACTCTCGGATAGGGTAATTAAAACACTTCTTTCTAGTAGAAAGAAGGTAACCCAAGCAATTTATGTTAAGTACTGGAAAGTTTTTTGTTCATGGTTGGACACTAAAAAGGTGTCCATAAGTATCCCGACAGTCTTGGAATTTTTACAAGACGGTGTGGATAAGGGACTGGCCATTAGTACCTTAAAGGTACAAATTGCGGCCCTGTCTGTTTTTTTGGATCAACCTCTGGCGGTAGACCCGCTAGTTAGCAGGTTCTTTAAGGGGTTGACCAGGATTAAACCTGTTCCTTTCAAAATTTTACCCAAATGGGACCTGTCAATTGTGTTACAGGGATGGGTAAAAAAGTCTCTGGAAGAAGAACCTTCCTTGAGATGGATCACGCTTAAAACTGTGTTCCTAGTGGCTATTTCCACAGCCAAATGCATTAGCGAGCTTCAGGCACTTTCGGTGAAAGAGACGTTTTTACAAATTTTTGAGGATAGGCTGGTGTTGCGCATGGACCCTGGGTTTTTACCCAAAGTAGTGACAAAGTTCCACAGAACACAGGAAATTGTTTTGCCTTCGTTCTGTGGGGCTCCCACTAATCCTAAGGAGGTAGAGTTTAGCCAACTGGATGTGAGAGCCTGTGTCTTACAATATCTGGAGATGTCAAAAAACATTAGAAAATCAGATGCATTATTTGTTTTACATGCGGGTAAAAAATTGGGGTCACAAGCTTCAAAAAATACAATTGCAAGGTGGATCAAACAAGCTATTGTAGAAGCCTACAAAGGAATGAAAATGGAATGTCCTTTTTCCCCCATGGCTCACTCCACACAGGCGCTATCGACGTCATGGGCAGAGCGAGCTGGAGCAACACCAGAACAAATTTGTCGAGCAGCAACTTGGTCAAGCTACTCGACGTTTATGAAGCATTACAGATTGGACCTTATCTCAGCGCAAGACCAGGCGTTTGGGAGAAAGGTCCTTCAAGCGGTAGTCCCCCCCTAATCTGGTAAGTTCTCGTTGATCCTCTCTAGTGCTGTCCTGGACAGACGACTAGAGAAAACGAGAGTTAGACTTACCGGTAACTCTGTTTCTAGGAGTCGTCCAGGACAGCATGGATTCCCTCCCTATATGCTGTTATAATGCTGGACAAGTGTTTTTGTCGTTACAGAAGCCGTTTCCGGGGAAGTTCTCGTTTACAAGACTGAAGGGGAAGGGACGGAGACCGCCCTTTAAAGATCTGGTTTGTGTTTCCTGCCTCTGGAGGTGGAGCCTATCTCTCTAGTGCTGTCCTGGACGACTCCTAGAAACAGAGTTACCGGTAAGTCTAACTCTCGTTTTCACCTTAATGCATTCTATTCTGAAAAAACATCTGACAGTGCCGGCCCCCCGTTTTACTTACCTGACCCCTCGAAAGTCCCGCGCTCGCCTCCAACATCCTCTTCGCCGCTCAGCCTGGCTGCTAATTGGCTAGAGTGGATGGATTGAAAGCAGCGCAGCCATTGGCTCGCGCTGCTGTCAATCACAACCAATGACGCGGCACGCCGGGGCTGAGTGATACAGTGAGTATCACGGGAGCGTGCCCGCAAGTACTTTTCACCATGCGAGGGAGCTCTCATGAACGTGAGAAGTACTTGCGGGGGAAAGCCAAGACAGTCGCAGAGGGACCCCAGAAGACCAGGTTCGGGGCCACTTTGTGCAAAACGAGCTGCACAGTGGAGGTAAGTATAACATGTTTGTTATTTAAAAAAAATTCCCTTTACAACCACTTTAAACTGTATGCATGTACCACTTATTTAATGTGTGAGTGGGTCATATTAACAATATATAAATTCAACCTTTGTTAGTTGTCCCCTTTGAGAGATTTCTAGAGTTTATAGATTTCACATTTAGTAAATGAATCCTTTGAAGCTGTATGTGCAAAATTGGCTAAACTAGTCTAAAAAGCTGCTTACAATGTAATCTCTACAGGCTATTAAAGCGGGTTAAATACTTCTGCCAACTTTTGCTGTGCAAGTGTGGGTGAAAGGGTGCTGGAATTCCCCGGACTTTTTCTGTGCATAAACATAGCCTGATTGCTTCGGAGGAATTCCAGTTTCATGTGAATACAGAAACCCGCCAAACAAGTTTGTTGTTTATATAGACATTTTACAACTCTTCTTCTTGTCTTCGCTTTCATTTAGTTGTCCATGTCTACTCACAATCTATTGGTTGTTAACTTTTCAGAGCAAAATAATGGCCTAATGTAATAAGTGTTTGAATTATAGTACCCTAACAATTATCTTTCATTTCTATTATTGGACTAATCAATAAACATACAATCTTTTTGGTCTTTATGGGTTTCAGCACATATTTCATCATATACATGGCTGCTTGTATACACATTGGCTTCATGCCTTCTGTAAGAAGTTAAAGGGTTACTCATTAGATGATGATATTGATAATTCACTATACTCACTGTAACTATGTGCCTTAGCACACCATTTAAGTCTGTCAGTATTTTTAAGTACTATCATGCCATGAGATAGGTACAAATGCTGCCATTCTGCATTCACTTCTGAAAATGTTAGGTGCCTGACTGTGTCTGGTTTTAATACTTTTGCATCATGAACTAGAACAAATATTCTGTAAATAAGTGTCAAAATTCCTTATCGCTATATTAATTTTGATTGAAGGATTGGAAAAGCATTGAAGTCAAAGCTTTGGCATGATAGCCAGGGAACTCAAACTCCCATGACAACAATGGGAGTCTTATTAATTCTTTCTTAATAGGTGTACTGGATAGTGACCCTGTGGTCAGGCTGTGGTCATTTTAAATGTTTACAAGTAAAATGCAGTGATAAAATGTTGTGTGCTTCCGGAAAGTTCACAGCAGATGCAGGAAAAGCCGCTTAAGTCGCCTATAAAGCCATTCAGCTCTCCATGATGCACCTTTTATTGTATTTGTTTGCAGATACGTGGAGAATTTCATTTTCACACATTGAAAAGGAAATCATGACAAACCATGGGAGCTCCAAAACTTGTTGTGAAGCTGAAGGAAACAAATGTTGCAGGTTAGTGCAGTAGATATCTAGGTACACATACAAAACAGGAAAACAAAAACACAACTTTAGGACTTAAAGCGGAGCGCCACACAAAATAGGACACTATGCACGTTTGCCTCCTCCCCCCTGTTTGCTGCCACATTTGACACCTTTTGGGTGGGGTACCTTGTTTTGACATAATGTACTGTCATAGACCAAGAACAAGAATCCAGATCAAACATACTTAAAGTGGTGTTGCCACCAAAAAATTAAAAGCTGCTTAAAATTCGTAAAAAAAAAAAAATAATTGGCAAAAAAATAATTTTTTACTCACCTCTAAATACCGGTTGCTAGGGGGTCCCTCGTAATCTGCCTTCTTCATTGCCCAGGCTGGTGACATCACTTCCCCTCGTGCCACCCATTCACCTGGGACCTGTCATGTGTGCCAGGTGACTGTACGGCGTATCACGGCGCCCTGCGCCGCTCGCGCATGCGCAGTGGGTGCCCGGCTGTGAAGCCACAGCTGGGTGCCCACAGTATGCATGACGGTGCCGCGAGCGGAGCGGGGAGCGAGGGGGGGCTTCGTTCCCCCGCATCGCTGGACCCTGGGGCAGGTAAGTGTCCGATTATTAAAAGCCAGCAGCTGCAGTATTTGTAGCTGCTGACTTTTAAATTTTTTTTTTTAGGGGGTACCCCACTTTAATGCAATCTGCCTTCACTGGCACTTTTAAAAGTTCCAGTTTAAGCAGATTGTTCTGGCACAGTGAATAAACTTAAGTTGGCCACAGATGGATTGAAATTTGGCCAGTTCCGGAGGGACTGGCTAAATTTTGATCCATCTATTGCCAATCCTGATCAACTTTTATTGAATGGGAACATTGGCATTTTTTCAATTGATCAGAGACTGCAGCGCTAATCAGGGCATTCTGACAGTGGGAAGAATTCCTCCATCCACCTCGCTTGTGTGGATGGGCGAAAACATGTTTTTCTTTCAGTCCTATGCCTGATCGAAAACAGTGCCAGGCAGGCAACTGGCCATTTAGACTTGAGAGATGACAGTACAGGTTTTCTTTAGATTTATTGCATATTTTGCCCTGTACAATGCTTTAAAAAGGATTCATAACTCTTGAAATTTTCCACATTTTGTTGTGTTACAACCAAAAATATCAATGTATTTTATTGGGATTTTATGTGATAGATCAACACAAAGTGGCACATAATTGTGAAGTGGAAGGAAAACGATGAATGGTTTTCAATTTTTTTTTTACAAATAAATATCTGAAAAGTGTGGCGTGCATTTGTATTCAGCCCCCCTGAGATAATACTTTGTAGAACCACCTTTCACTGCAATTACAACTGCAAGTCTTTTTGGGTATGTCTCTACCAACTTTGCACATCTAGAGTGAAATTTTTGCCCATTTTTCTTTGCAAAATAGCTCAAGTTCTGTCAGATTGGATGGAGAGCATCTGTAAACAGCAATTTTATCAGTTGGATTTAGGTCTGGACTTCGACTGGGCCATTCTAACACATGAATATGTTTTGATCTAAATTATTCCACTGTAGCTTTGGCTGCATGTTTAGGGTCATTGTCCTGCTGGATGGCGAACCTCTAACCCAGTCTCAAGTCTTTTGTAGACTCTAATGCCACGTACACACGATCGGAATTTCGGCCAGCAAAAGACAGATGAGAGCTTTTCATTGGAAAATGTGACTGTGTATATGCTCCATTGGAATTTAGGTGGACGAATTCCCGCCAGCAAAAATTTGATAGCATGTTCTCAATTTTCCCGATGGAAAAACTCGGAAATTCCGATCGTGTGTATGCAATTCCGACGGGCAAAAACTCACGCATGCTCAGACTCAACTACGAGAGGGAAGCTATTGGCTACTAGGTATTGAACTTCCTTTTTCTAGTCCCGTTGTACGTCACCACGTTCTTGGAGGTCGGAATTTGGTGTGACCGTGTAGGCAAGACAGTTTGAGCGAAATTTTGTTGGCATTCTGACAGGAAAACCATCAGAGCTTTTTCCGACGAGAATTCTGATCGTGTGTACATGGCATAACAGGTTTTCTTCTAAGATCGCTCTGTTTTTGGCTCCATCCATCTTCCCAGCTTCCCTGTCCCAGCTGAAGAAAATCATCCCCACAATATGATGCTGCCACCATGTTTTATGGTGGGGATGGTGTGTTCAGGGTGATGTGCAGTGTTAGTTTTCCGCCAAACAGCATTTTTTGCTTTTAGGCCAAAAAGTAAAATTTTTGGTTTCATCTGACCAGAGTACTTTCTTTCACATGGCTTCTTGCAAACTGCAAAAGGGACTTCTTATGGGTTTCTTTCAACAATGTCTTTTTTTTCTTGCCGCTCTGCAATAAAGGCCAGATTTGTGGAGTGCACGACTAATAGTTGTCCTGTGGACAGATTCTCCCACCTGAGCTGTGGATCTCTGCAGCTCCTCCAGAGTTACAATGGGCCTCTTGGCTGCTTCTCCGATTTAATGCTTTCCTTGCCTGGCCTGTCAGTTTAGGTGGATGGCCATGTTGGTAGGTTTACGGTTGTGCCACACTCTCTCCATTTTAAGATGATGGATTGAACAGTGCTCTGTGAGATGTTCAAAGCTTGGAATATTATTTTTTTTATAACCAAACCTTGCTTTAAACTTCTCCACAACTTTATCCCTGACCTGTCTGGTGTGCTCCTTGGCCTTCATGATGCTGTTTGTTCAGTAAGGATCTCTAACAATCCTCTGAGGGCTTCACAGAACAGCTGTATTTCTACTGAGATTAAATTACATACAGGAGAACTCTTTTTACTAATTAGGAGACTTCTGAAGCTAATTGGTTTTACTAGATTTTAGTTAGGGGTATCAAAGGAAAGGGGGCTGAATATAAATGCACGCCACACTTTTCAGATATTTATTTATAAAACATTTTGAAATACATTTATCGTGTTCCTTCTACTTCACAATTATGTGCCACTTTGTGTTGGTCTATCACATAAAATCCCAATAAAATACATTTACGTGTTTGGTTGTAACATGACAAAATATGGAAAATTTCAAGGGGTATGAATACTTTTTCAAGGCACTGTATAAACAAGTATTGAACAGTTTTTCTACGAATCAGGTGTTCAGAACAGCAGTGTTGGTGAGGAAACTGTAGTTGCATTATTAGCATTTCTCTTTTAAAAGTGCCAGTGTAAGCACCTCGGTTGGCACTAGAGCAGCTTGCGAGTTCCAGTAAGGCAAAAAAGTGACGAGGAAAAACCTGTACTTCCTCCTTTTGTATTGTGTTGTAACTCTTCACAGTCATTGCTAACTTATTTGCTTTGCCTAAATGAGAGACCTTGTTACGCATAACAGAGCTGATTCCTGTAAAAAAAAAAAAAAGTTGTGCTGGTTGTCAACCTAAGATGGATACTATGTGATAAGTCCTCAAATGTATTTAAGCCATTGGTTCACACTGACAGCGGGAATGAAATCATGTGAGCTTAGCTGAACTCACACAATTTGATTCCCGCATGTCAGCCCTGATGCGTAAGTCATTTCAGAGACATCTGTGTGGGTTGTTGCACAGATTATTATACAGCATTTATATAGCACCAAGAGTTTGTGCAGCACTTAATGTCAATGGAAATCGCACCCAAAAATCGCCAAAAGAAATAGGACTGTGCCATTGCCAACAGTTATTGCCGATTTGGCATGCGATTTGACACGTCAAATCACATGCCAAATCGCATCAATGTGAACCAGGGCTTTAATCATCATTAAAGCCTTGACTATGGTATTAAAATAGCATGTTAGACATCTTTAACACAGACCCATTACTGACATTTAGCTGTCTGAAGAAACGTTATCCTATGCATTCTTAATGGTGCAGTACAGGACTTGTATTCACAGACCAGGGTTATAGGTAGGTTACGTTCAGGGGATTGTACACTAGCAAAAAATTGCTAGGACCATGCCTAATACAAACTCGTATAACCCCTCCACTCCATGAAACTCCAGTTTTTTGCTACTGTACTTAGTTGATGGACATTTTCTCCTTTGGAGAAGTTTTTTCTTTTTAACCATTCCTTTTAACTTTTGTCCCTTCTATCAAGATCGGACTGCCTATTGCCTTAGGCTAGTTATCAGTTTCTGGTTTGGTACCCCTTGGTGTTTTACCTTGCAGACCACTGTGTGGGGTCAGCCTGAAATATACAGTATCTCACAAAAGTGAGTACACCCCTCACATTTTTGTAAATATTTTATTATATCTTTTCATGTGAAAACACTGAAGAAATGACACTTTGCTACAATGTAAAGTAGTGAGTGTACAGCTTGTACAACAGTGTAAATTTGCTGTCCCCTCAAAATAACTCAACACACAGCCATTAATGTCTAAACTGCTGGCAACATAAGTGAGTACACTCTTAAGTGAAAATGCCGAAATGGGGCTCAAGGTGTCAATATTTTGTGTGGCCACCATTAGTTTTCAGCACTGCCTTAACCCTCTTGGGCATGGAGTTCACCAGAGCTTTACAGGTTGCCACTGGAGTCCTCTTCCACTCCTCCATGACTACATCACGGAGCTGGTGGATGTTGGAGACCTTGCGCTTTTCCACCTTCCATTTGAGGATGCCCCACAGATGCTCAGTAGGGTTTTGGTCTAGAGACATGCTTGGCCATTTTATCACCTTTACCCTCAGCTTCTTTAGCAAGGCAGTGGTTGCCTTGGAGGTGTGTTCGGGGTCATTATGTTGGAATACTGCCCTGTGGCCCATTCTCTGAAGGGAGGGGATCACGCTCTGCTTCAGTATGTCACAGTACATGTTGGCATTCATGGTTCCCTCAATGAACTGTAGCTCCCCAGTACAGGCAGCACTCATGCAGCCCCAGACCATGACACTCCCACCACCATGCTTGACTGTAGGCAAGACACACTAGTCTTTGTAAGCCTCACCTGGTTGCCGCCACACATGCTTGATACCATCTGAACCAAATACCGTATATACTCGAGTATAGGCCGACCCGAATATAAGCCGAGGCCCCCAATTTACCCCCAAAAAAACTGGCAAACTTATTGACTCGTGTATAAGCCGAGGGTGAGACATGCCTGTCCATCCCTGTGTGTGTGTCCGTCCATCCCTGTGTGTCCGTCCATCCCTGTGTGTCCGTCCATCCCTGTGTGTCCGTCCATCCATCCCTGTGTGTGTGTGTGTCCATCCATCCATCCATCCCTGTGTGTGTGTGTCTCCATCCATCCATCCATCCATCCCTGTGTGTGTGTGTGTCTCCATCCATCCATCCATCCCTGTGTGTGTCTCCATCCATCCATCCATCCCTGTGTGTGTCTCCATCCGTGTGTGTGTGTGTGTGTGTGTGTGTGTGTGTGTGTGTGTGTGTGTGTGTGTCCAGCCTACCTTTGTCCCGAGCCTCCGTCCCGTGCCTTGCCTCCTTGCCTCCGTCCCGTGCCGTGACTTGCCTCCTTGCATCCGTCCCGTGTCGTGCCTTGCCTTGCCTTGCCGCCGCCGTCCCGTCCCGTGCCGTGCCTTCCCTTGCCTCCGTCCCGTGCCCTCTTCGTCGGCGGCCATTGTAAAGTTCAAAAGCTGCGCCGCCGCCTTCGCCTGTGATAGGCGGAACACTGAATTTCCCAGCAGCCTGTGTTCCGCCTATCACAGACGTCGTATCATCCTCGTCCGTAGTACGAGGATGATACGATGTCCGTGATAGGCGGAACACAGGCTGCTGGGAAATTCAGTGTTCCGCCTATCACAGGCGAAGGCGGAGCCGGAGGCGCGGCTTTTGAATAGAATGGCCGCTGTCTGTCTGCTCGACACGCTGATCGAGCGGGCAGACAGCGATGACTCGAGTATAAGCCGAGGGGGGCACTTTCAGCCTCAAAAAAGAGGCTGAAAATCTCGGCTTATACTCGAGTATATACGGTAAGTTTAGCTTGGCCTTATCAAACCACAGGACATGGTTCCAGTAATCCATGTCTTTAGTCTGCTTTTCTTCAGCAAACTGTTTGCGTGCTTTGTGCATCTTCAGACGAGGCTTCTTTCTGGGACTACAGCCATGCAGACCAATTTGATGCAGTGTGTGGCTTACGTTCTGAGAACTGACAGGCTGACCCACCACCCCTTCAACCTCTGCAGCAATGCTGGCAGCACTCATATGTCAATTTCCCAAAGACAACCTCTGGATATGATGCTGAGAAAGTGCACTCAACTCCTTTGGTCGACCATGGCGAGGCCTGTTCTGAGTGGAACCTGTCCTGTTAAACTGTTGTATGGTCTTGGCCACTGTGCTGCAGCTCAGTTTCAGGGTCTTGGCAATCTTCGAATAGCCTAGACCATCTTTATGTAGAGCAACAATTTTGTTTTCAGATCCTCAGAGTTCTTTGCCATGAGGTGCCATGTTGAACTTCCAGTGACCAATATGAGAGAGTGAGAGTAATAACACCATATTTAACACACCTGCTCCCCATTCACACCTGAGACCTTGTAACACTAACAGGTCACATGACAGGGAAAATGGCTAATTGGACCCAATCTGAAGATTTTCACTTAGGGGTGTACTCACTTTTGTTGCCAGCAGATTAGACCTTAATGGCTGTGTATTGAGTTATTTTGAGGGAACAGCAAATTTACACTGTTATACAAGCTGTACACTCACTACTTTACATTGTAGCAAAATGTCATTTCTTCAGTGTTGTCACATGAAAAGATAGAATAAAATATTTACAAAAATGTGAGGGGTGTACTCACTTTTGTGAGATACTGTATGCCTTGGGCACTGGATCCAGCATTAGAAGCACACATTGGCACAATGTGCAAGACATGTACATGTTCAGTCCTGTGGTCTATCTCTATGGTTCTGAGACCCTAAGATACATAGACAGAGGAATGGGAAATTAGTCACTTTATTCATTTAATACCTGTTGTAAATGTGGAAAATTTTTCAGTGCAATATCTACTCAGTTTTAAATTTGCCGCTTTTTCCCCTCTGGTCTGAGCATTATGATGTAGTGGCCACATGCCTCTCAGCTGATGCACTTCTGCCTGCCAAATTTACCAAAAATGCACACAGCAAGTTTGCTTCCTGCTACCTTTTGCTACAGAGAGACAGCCACAGGAACTTGGTCTGCACCTTAGTTATAGCAGTTTCAGACACACAAAGTCCTATTGAATCCCCTCACTTAAGCAATGGCGGATCACATGCTTAAGGGAGCCAAATAGCACATGAGCGAAGACAGAAGAGCCAAATTTGATGGCTTACAGGAAACGCAGAACACTCAGGATGAAACTTGTAGTTGTTTCCTTGTCCTGGAGCAATGTCCTATGGTGACACTGCTCCCCCTCCCCTGACTTTACCTCCCTCTCAGTTGCACAACATGCAGCCTATGTTAAAAGCATATTCTTTGCCACGTCTGAAAACTTTTGCTACTCCTAGAATCTGTGGTTTGCAGGGAACAAAAATGCAACACTTCCTCTCTCCCCCTACCACTTTGTTCAAAAATCAGAAAAACCTACAACATTTTTTGAGGATAATATGGAGAAAAGCAAGGATATGCAGATATTGTAGTGGATGCTGCAGATGATTTTACAATACTTGCATTTTAGGAGCCATGTGACTTTTTGATAAATGCTCTCCACTCTAGACACATGGGTTTATTTACTAAGACATTTAGTAAGTGTTTCCCTACATCCAATTTGCATGTCGGGAAGTTGTGACCAGCTCTCAATGGAGCCAGTTCACACATCTCCGGAGAGAATTGCACAAATTTGGACTGAAATCAGACTTGAAACGGTGAACAGGGACGCACCGGACCCCTGCTGTGAGCCGCTCTGTGCGGCAGTGTGAACCTAGCCTTAAGGATTCTGTTGAGAAGACATTTTGTCGTTAAGGGGTGGCTATTGAGGCTGGAAACCCCGAATCTGGGGCCCATAGCCCCAAGTCCAGGGGCCAACCCTACTGTGAGAGTTGCAGGCTGCTGATGTGCTATAGAGAAGTGCCCGGGACAAAGGGTGCATGCACCGTATGGAACAGCACAACAGCCGATTTGACGATCAGCTGTTGTGACGGTGAGATGGCGCCTGTGCATAATAGCCGACAGAATACATTTTCTGTCAGATTGTGCCATGCGCTCCCATGGCGAGTTTATGCCGGTGAGGGGCGGATTTCTACATGTTATGGGTGGATTTATAAATGATGGGCAGTTGGGGGCAGAATTTTTAAAGATGGTCAGTGCTGCAAAACAAAACTTTTGATGGTATTCATCGAGGAATAGCATAAAAAGTTTTGTTTTGCAGCACTGCCCATCTTTAAAATTTCCGCCCCCAACTGCCCATCATTTATAAATCCACCCATAACATGTAGTAATCCGCCCCTCACCGACATGAACTCGCCACGGGAGCGCACGGGGCACAATCTGACGGCTATTGTGCGCAGACGCTGCCTCGCCGTCACAACAGTTGATCGTCAAATTAGCTGTCATGCTGTTCCGTGTGGCACATGCGCCGTTCGTCCAGGGCACTTCTCGACAAAACACCGGACACAGCACTTCCTGCACAGCCACGGCATTCTCAGTACTTCAGTGACACAGCCAGAGATCAGCGTGAGAGTCTCCTCCCTGGTTCCGCCCATATCATAGAGTCGGGAGAAACTTTCTCACACAAATCTCTCCTGAGCTAGTAAGTGCAGACCATGGGGGAGGGGGAGAAGGGAAACTCAGTATACCCAGCCCATCTTCTGTATACCCAGCCTCTCTATGTATATACCTGGCCACTTTGTATATGCCCAGGCTCTCTTCTTTATACCTAGCCTCTCTGTATATACCCAGCCTATCTTCTGTATATACCCAGCTTAACATCTGTATGCCCAGCCTTTCTGTATATACCCAGCCTATCTGTATATACCCAGCCTCTCTTCTGTATAAACCATGGTGAGTCTGTGGGGAAGCTATTCCATGCATGCATTACCACTGTTGTCTGCCATCTTGATTAAAGGTCTCTGGACTGGCCTGCGGCATGTGCGCTGCCTCTCATTAATAAGACACACTTGCCACATACTAGTGTGTGTGTGTGTGTGTGTGTGTGTGTGTGTGTTACCAGCACGCTAGCATCCCTTTTGATACCGGTAAAATTAAAAGTCCCGGTTTGACTTAACGCCCATTGTATAATTGTGTAAGCGTCTGGATAACTTTAAGCAAGCAGGGTAGGACTGCTTAGAGAGCTTCTTCTCATTGATCCTCCTCAAAAGGCCCAATATCTGTCTCCCATCAGCTCACCACTCTAAGGGAGTAATCTTCTAGAAAAGTTATGAATAGAATAGTATAACTTTATCTAGAGATAAATCCCTTCACAGTAACAGTATTTTGCATTATAGTAAATACAGGAGTAGAAGACTGCCCCCTAATAGTGTTACCACCTTGCACCTTTTAAAGCATGTTGTAAATGTAAGTAGTAAAAATAGCGTGGAAGGCAGAACTTAGTCTACAGCTCAGATAATGGCGTTAAAGAGCCGTTCACAAAAATTATGATGCAAGTGGGTCACACCAAACTCCCGCCACCTACACCTTTGCTGAAATTTTGCTAATTCAGGATAGGAGTTGTTGCACCATATGAGACTGTATATTAAAGCCTGAAACCTACTGGAACTGCTTAGCCACCTTCCACGTTTTTTCCATTAGTGTGTAGGTGGAAAAAGCTTGTTGAATTGGCAAAATACTAATGTAACCTATCTTTGTTGACCCCCTTGTCTTAGAACAATTGTAACTGACGTCCTCAGCCTTATTGTTTTGTGTTGATGCTTTAGAGCAGTGGTGGGCAACTTGAAAATCATGCCTCTAACACTTTCAGAGGGCGACACAATAGGAATAAAGTACACAATGAATGGACTATGGCGCACCTCAATACCCCAAAATTTTAGCCCTGTTGCAGTGTATTGGAAGTACATGAACAGCATTGGTGTCAGTGAGTACAATAATAACCCCCAGAATTGGAGTTAATGGATCCAATAACAACCCAGTGTCAGAGTCTTTCCACACCAGAGTCCTGCAGAAGGAGATTTTGACAAAATGGGACAAACCACAGCTGTCCCTGTCAGTCAGAGACTCACTGATTTGGTGGTTGAGATCCCTGGTGATTCAGTCCAGAAAATCATTCCTTCCTCTAAAATGGCCGGTGATCACAACGGACACCAGTCTATCCGGCTGGGGTGGAGTGATGGGGATTCAGTCGGCTCAGGGCCTCTGGTCGATGAAAGAATCCAAGTTGCCGCTCAAACTGCTCGAATTGAGAGCGATCAAGCTGTGCCTCTACATATGGTCGATGAAACTTCAAGGGCGCCCGATCAGGATACAGTCAGACAACGCCACGGCTGTCTCGTCAGGGGGAACAAGAAGCTCAGCTGCTGCACGGGAGGTCGCTCACATACTTCGGTGGGCAGAGCGACACGTACCGGCCCTGTCGGCCATTTACATCCCGGGAGTGGAGAACTGGCAGACGGACTATCTGAGTCGACAGATGCTGGACCCAGGAGAATCGGCATTGCATCCGGCGAAATTCAGGTCGCTGTGCCTGAAGTGGGGCACACCAGACGTGGATCTACTGGCCTCCCGTCTCAATCGGACGGTGGCAAGATTTGTGTCCAGGACAAGAGATCCATGGGCCGATGTGTCAGATGCGCTGGTGGCTCCACGGTATCAGTACCAGCGGATCTATGCCTTTCCTCCACTGAAACTTTGCAGAGTGGAAGCCGAGGGGATCACAGTGATACTGGTTGCCCCAGATTTTCCTCAGTGTCCTTGGTACATAGACTTGGTGCGTCTTGTGGCAGACACTCCCCTGCGACTGCCGTTGCGAAAGGACCTTCTGTCTCAAGGTCCGATTCTCCATCCTGCTTTACCTTTGCTGGTTTAACGGCATGGCTATTGAGAGCCAGGTGTTGAGGAACCGGGGTCTGTCAGACTCAGTGATTCCAACTATGTTGAGAGCATGGAAATCTTCTCGGAAGATATACCATTGTACCTGGAAGGCCTACATCTCCATGTGTGAGGAGAAAGGATGGCACCCGCGCTCCTTTTCCATATCTAGGATCCTGCTGTTTCTCCAGCAAGGAGTAAACCAGCACCATCAAAGGGCAAATTTCAGCCTTAGCTGTCTTTTTTCAAAGACCCCTGGCATCGCACTCCTTAGTGAGTACCTTCGTTCAGGGGGTACGACATGTAGTCCCTCTGGCGCGTCCACCGTTACCCCCATGGGATTTGAACCTGGTGTTGTCCGCGCTTTAAAAAACGCCGCTTGAAAACATCAGGGAGATTTCCATGTTGACCCTTTCCCAGAAAGTGGTCTTTCTAGTGGCCATCACATCGGCCAAGAGGGTTTCGGAACTGGCGGCCTTGTCCTGCAAGTCGCCCTATCTGGTTATTCACAGGGATAAGGTGGTGTTGCGTCCGCAACAGTCTTTTTTACCGAAAGTGGTCTCGGCTTTTCCTATCAATGGAGGACATTGTATTACCATCTCAGTGTCCTAAGCTGAAGCACCCTACGGAGATGGCCCTTCATGCTCTTGACGTGGTTAGGGCTCTGAAGGTGTATTTGTCTGCCTTTCGGAAGTCAGACTCGCTGTTTGTTTCAGTGGCTGGTCCAAAGAAAGGCATGGCGGTCTTGTCGGCCACCATTTCCAGGTGGATCCGGCAGATTGTAGTACAAGCATACACCTTGAAGGGGCAGGTGCCCCCCTTTCCAGTCACGGTCCACTCCACAAGGGCAATCGGAACGTTTTGGGCTTTCCAACACCAAGCGTCGGTCGCTCAGGTGTGTAAGGCGGCGACCTGGTCGTCTGTCCATACGTTTACCAAGTTCTACAAGGTAAACGTCAGTGCATCGGCTGATGCCTGTTTTTGGCCATGAATATTCAATGGATATTTTTTTCCTGGTTTTTCGATAAAAACAGAATACTGTTATGTTAAAGCACTGTTGCATTACTTCCGCAGTTTGGTGCGGTCTTGGGAATCACTCCTGTTGAGGATGCCCTGTTTTTTTGTGGTGGTTTTCCACACGCTGCTGGTTTTTTTTGTGGGTATAGTTTCACTAATTTCCACTTGCCATGGTGGATGAAGTTTTTATGCTGTTTTTCCCACCCCTCCTTTTGCCACTGCTCGGGGGCGTCCCATTTGCTACAGAGAGGAGCTGTGTCGGTCGGTGAATATAAGAGAGAATAGGATTTTTTGTATTCACCGTAAAATCCTTTTCTCTGTAATTCACCGACCGACACAGCACCCGCCCCTCCTTTTATCTTTACGTTATACTGCTTGTTGATGTACTTTGCGGGGTGGAGGGTTATAGCCTGAGGGACCGCCCCCCTGGGCGGAACTAAGTGTTCTGAGTGTTTGTGTTACAACTATGCCTAGTATTTTCTAGTGATAAGGCTAACAACCCATTTGTTATAGAGAGGAGCTGTGTCGGTCGGTAAATTACAGAGAAAAGGATTTTACGGTGAGTACAAAAAAAATCCTATCTTTTTTTTTTTTTTTCTGAAATAGCAAACATGTTATATTTACTTGCTCAGAGCCATAGACACACAGCATGGCTCAACCCACCCCCCCCCCCCTCCCCTTCTTGCGCCTTCATGATTTGACTGACAGCAGCATGAGCTAGTGGCTCCCACTATGCTCAGCCCAGCCAAGATTATGAGACAAAGTAGAGGGGAGAAAGAAATGGAGGCCAGGCACGGGCCCTAGATCAATACAGGGCTGAGGTAAGTTGTATGTTTTAGGGAAGGGGGCTGGGGGCACTGCAGACAATACATAAAGGTGAAAATAAAAACCCTTAACAGCCCGCAGGCCACATGGGAGCAGGCATCTATGTACTTCACCAAGTCTCTAGCATATGTGCAGGGAATATTCTTGTAAGAGGCACCTTATACGCATGCCTGTTGACAAACTATTATAAATGTATCTATGAAGTCATTGAGGGGAGTGCGCATGCGCGCGGCAACTGGGATGGTAATGCAGTAGCCGAGCTCCGCACACCGCTGGCTCTAAAACAGCTATCATAAGCGCAGGACCCACTATACAGACCCAAAAATGATCCACAAGAGCACCGGAACCCATGGGGACTGAGATGAGACCCCAGAATATCAATACAAGCAGACAATAAGGAGAAATCAGCCGCGGCAACCTCCCTCTGCACAGACTCCCTCTCCCAAGATGGCGCCGGGTAAGCAGGACACACAAGGCGGTCAGGGCCCTGAGCAGCCCGATTCCCCACAGCACTCCAACCCCTCTCCTATGGCAGAACCAGTACGTTACTTTGCCCAGCCGTGCCATTCTGCTGACGTATAAGTACAGGAGCCAGTCGGGAACTGGTTAAATGACTCGATGACTGTAGCAGGAAGAGAAGGAGATACGCCTATTCTTTAGGGAAAACTTACCAGTAACAACTTCCCCTGTAATAAATTGGGCAGCACACAAGGCCGCTATTAGAGGCAAACTACTCCAATTGGTGGCACAACGCAAGCGATCCAGAGAAAGCACAGTGACACAACAAGAAGAAATATTGTGTGACCTCCTCAAGGAACAAAAAGTGACTCCACAGGTAGACATCAGACACAAAGCAGATTGTAGTACAAGCATACACCTTGAAGGGGCAGGCGCCTAGAGGCGATTCAGTTCGCAGCACCCCCGACCCTAGACATCAGCATTGTCTAAACTGCGATTAACTAATGGACAACTAAGTCAGAACCCAGAAAGAATAGTCACCGAATTTACAAAATTCTATACCAAACTATATAGGGCCTCAGAAAAAGTAGGATCAAATGAAATGGAGGAATTTTTAAGGCACATCGCTCTCCCTAAATTCAGAAGGTACATTTAGAACTAATGGATCAAGCATTCACTGAAACTGAGATAGTACAGGCAATCAAGAGACTAAATCCCTCCAAAGCCCCAGGCCCAGATGGGTTCTCAGGTCTATACTATAGAAAATCCCAAGAAATTCTGACCCCACATCTTTGCACCTTTTTTAAGGCAATCAGGCAGGGCACGGCCCTTCCTGTCCAGGAAAATAAAGCATTTATACATATCATTCTCCCGAAACCGGGAAAAGATCATGGAAGCTGCGAGAATTACTGCCCCATCTCTTTGATCAACACAGACTTAAAAATTATGACAAAGATCCTGGCGGTCAGAATGAATTCATTTTTAGCAAACTACATCCACCCAGACCAGGTGAGCTTTGTACCGAAACGACGCATCCAACAAGAAGGGTCATAGATATCATATCAGCGATCCACTCGGACTGGGACGGAAGGGGCCCAAGACAGGGAATGCTGCTATCTTTAGATATACATAAAGCATTTGATTCCCTGTCTTGGGACTACCTCTTCTTTTTCCTGACCCAACTAGGGTTCGGAACTCACTTCTTATCCACACTTCGAACGCTTTACAGCTCCCTGATGGCAGCGTAAAAGATTACTTTTCAGGTTCAATTAACATCCAAAGAGGGACACGCCAAGGCTGTCCATTATCCCGCTACTTTTTGTGTTGGCATCAGAACCGCTAGCAATACAGATACAAGCCTCATTAGATGTAAAATGTATAGAATGTGGGGGCACTGATCATAGTTACATAGTCAGGTTGAAAAAAGACACAAGTCCATCCAGTTCAACCACACACAAAAAAATTATATAATATCATACCAGCCCATATACCCAATTCTATACCCACAGTTGATGCAGAGAAAGGCAAAAAACCCCAGCAGAGCATGATACAATTTGCTAAAGCAGGAGAAAAAATTCCTTCCTGATCCCCCAAGAGGCAATCGGATTTTCCCCGGATCAACTTTACCTATAAATGTTAGTACCCAGTTATATTATGTACACTTAGGAAATAATCCAGGCCTTTCTTAAAGCAATCTACTGAGCTGGCCAGAACCACCTCTGCAGAGAGTCTATTCCACATTTTCACAGCTCTTACTGTGAAGAAACCTTTCCGTATTTGGAGATGAAATCTCTTTTCCTCTAGACGTAAAGAGTGCCCCCTTTTCCTCTTTGTTGACTGTAAAGTGAATAACTTGACACCAAGTTCACTATATGGATCCCTTATATATTTGTGCATGTTGATCATATCCCCCCTTAATCTCCTCTAATCTTTCCTCATAGCTGAGCTCCTCCATGCCTCTTATCAGTTTGATTGCCCTTCTCTGCACTTTCTCCAGTTCCCCGATATCCTTTTTGAGAACTGGTGCCCAAAACTGAACTGCATATTCCAGATGAGGTCTTACTAATGATTTGAACAGGGGCAAGATGATATCTCTCTCTCTGGAGTCCATACCTCTCTTAATACAGGAAAAGACTTTGCACGCTTTGGAAACCGCAGCTTGGCATTGCATGCTATTATTGAGCTTATGCTCTGCCAAAACCCCCAGATCCTTCTCCACTATGGATTTCCCCAGTTGTACTCCCCCTAGCATGTATGATGCATGCATATTCTTAGCCCCCAAGTGCATAACTTTACATTTCTCAGCATAAATGTATCCTTTTTGCAGATGACATATCGATGGCAATCTCACCCCCTATCACTACCCTCCTCAATCTATACACAATACTCAAACCATTCTCCATAATTTCAGGCCTAAAAATTAATCATGACAAATCACATGCTATGAACATTTACATAGAGGAATCTATGATCTCCACCCTAAAACGGTCTTATAAATTCACACTG
Organism: Lithobates pipiens; assembly: GCF_037356315.1. Classification (NCBI taxonomy): domain Eukaryota; kingdom Metazoa; phylum Chordata; class Amphibia; order Anura; family Ranidae; genus Lithobates; species Lithobates pipiens. Next base: position 340,399,785 of record NW_027507758.1, read on the forward strand.
ATACCCTCCAATATTTGTGAATAAACCTCACCCCATCGTGGAATACACTGTAATCCCAAAATTACCCTGCACTGTTTAAAAATATAGGAGTAGACCTGACAAAATGGTAGCTCCACCCGTCATCATGGTTTGGTAGACTACACTCGGTTAAAATGAATGTGCTACAAAGAATATTATATCTCTATAGAACGCTACTAGTGGCACTAGCCAAACTAGATCTGAAATAATTCCAAACTAAACTCTTGTCATTCATCTGGGGGAATAAGAGGCCTACTGAAGTAACTGATCAATTCAATCTATTATTATCAGTTATGTATTCCTTTGTCTAGTCCCTATAGTTTAGCTATCAATCTATTACGCCAAGTACATGTTATTGTTAATATCACAATACTACCACTCTTGGCTATGAAATCAATACACGGTCTAAGATCAATCAAATCTCATTTATTTCCCAAGGAAATAATAAAGCGTGCATAAGGTATCAATAGAAGTTACAATAATACATAGCATACAATCAAAGTACAATATAAGCCATACTTATCAGACCTTCGCAGCTAAGCCTCATGATGGAATAGAGAGAGACCGAACTCATGGTCGCAACCCTTTTTGTTAAACATACCTCAGCCATACCACACCCCATAGCCCATCCTACTTTTCCCGTAGACCAATCAGCGTCTCTGGGGCGTTTCCTCCCCCAGGCTAATTACCTCGGACAGTCCTGCCATACTTGGCCTCTGGGGGGCAGTGTCTGCCCATGAATTGCAACTGCTCTGACTGGATTCCCATCTTGTGGCTCGATCTCGGACGCCCCTCCCGCTCACCAGCTGTCTTTTGTTCTTGCAGACAAGCCGGCACCATATTGTCTTTGAAGTTCAGTACATTCCAGGTGGGCTGAATAGAACTCATTCTGCTATCCAGATTGTGTCTTGGTGTCACATTCCTTGCTTTTAAACATGTGAGACTGCATGGCATCAATATGGCTGAGTTCGGCTGTACAAACAGCTGTGTAGATGTATAATATTAATTCCTGTTTGATTCCAACATATGCCGCTTTGCGCCTAAAAGGCGCACACCACCCTTCTTTAGACACGGCTCCTATTGAACAGTCCATAACTGTCTTAACATGTGTAGTTCCCCAACATGTGCTTCTGAACCAGTACCTGTGGCACAGTCCTTAGCTTGTGTAACGCGTGGTTGTTTTCAACGAGCGCTCCAGAGACATCTCTCATGGAACAGTGCACAATTGTCTTACCACGCTGGGTTTTCAACGTGTGCAGAAACAGGTCCTATGAAGCAGTCCATAATTGTTTTACCATGTGATGTTTCCCAACACGTGCCGCTTTGCCACTGAGTGACACATCTCCACCATTCTTCAGCGACAGCTTCCATGTCACCATTCTGCATCTTGGGTATCTTCAGGACGGCAGTACAGGCAAGGGGTGCCCATTCATTCACCAGCACCCATTCAGAGCAACATATCACCCAGCTTTCAGACCCAGAGTCTTGAGGAGGGCCTTTCTTGCCCATATTACTAGCCTACAATACCCATAGGTCACACTATACCACAAACATAAGTCAACTTATTACCATAATATATACATATATATGTATTACGCACCCCGCTCCCAACCTCCTATAACCTTTTACTGTAACTACGGGTCGGGATTAGGCAGGCTTGCTCGCAGCGGCGTTGCAGGGCTCTGACTTGGCAGCAACGTCTCCAATTTGTATACAGAGAGCTCACCGTCAAATCGTCCCTCAACTTGCATAGATAAATATCGCTTAACTACACATATATGTTTACAACAATTACCAAACCCACACAATTCCACCCCTGTGCCTGGATTTCAGAGATCATGCCCATTGTATACCATGCACCTCTACCTACGGTTAGGTTCAAGGAACCCTCTAGTTCCATGACTAACACTACACCGGTATTCTTTAGGACAAAGAAACAAACTCGCCTATGTCCTAAATAATACCTGGGTGCCTCCTTCCCAGCAATGATCTCTCCATCCAGAACACAGAGAGAAATAACTTCCCAACATTACTCGTTCATCCCCACGTATTGATCTGGCATACAAAGGACATCATGGTCATGCTTCCGACAAAGGGAAATATCCACCAGCCTCCAGCATTCATCTTCTCTGATCACATGTGTGATATAGTCTCAAATGCAACAAGATAGAATCCCCAGTCAGTAAGCTCATTGATGCCACCCAAATATACAGACCGAGTCTGCACTTCTGTATATGAGAACATACAGCATTACACCTTTCACAATCCAACTTAGTACAGCCCATACAGGCATTCGACCACTACTTTGGATTAGTGTAAGCAACGTGTTTTGGCAAAATCTTACTGAGCGGTGATGCTAACTCATCAGGCCACTGCCCCTTCATACAGAGACGGTACAATCAGCTTGATGTTGGCTGATATTTCCACCTGCAACAGAGTGCGCGCCAGAGCCAATGACAGGTTTCTGTCCTCTCTACCAACCTCTCAACATGGTTGACAAAATCCGAAGCCATTCTAACCTGAGTGTTTCTGTGACTTCATTGAATGTTATCAAGGATGCCACCAATCTCCTGGGGTAACAAAGTCACGCTCCTTCTCTGAAGCTATGGCTGTGAGTTTGTTCTTCAGGAGGCCGATGTCCCCTCCATTAACAACACCCATCCCAGCTATTGTTCCCCCCCAATATAGTGCTGAATACATCCCTCCTCTTTCGGGTTACTCCTCAGAAATAAGCATCCTGCATGGACTTGATCGCATCTCTGGGAGTAAGTCACTGGTACAATGACCGCACTTGATTCAGTGTATACTCAAGCACATATAGGGTGATAGGTTTTTGTCAACCACCGTGAGATGTTGCAGCACCATGTGGTGAAGTCCTATGGTACCCTGGTAGCCAGCGTTTGTTCCCTTTATTTTAACGGAGCATGCTCCTGTGTGTACTTATTGGCATTATCTGTGCAGGGTTTCAACTTCTCAGGTGAGACATCAACCAGGCGTATCTTCCCCATGTCTAGTTCTGGTGTCCCGCATGTCCAGTAACCGAAAGCTTCTCTCTAGGACCGCTAGGATTGAGACACCACCCCTACGAGGAAGTTTTCACCCCATTGATGTGTCACCTGGCACCCTTTAGTCTGGCCAACAGCTACCTTATTATGCACAAGTGCCGGCCTGCCCCCTAGGTACCTGCACCCTATTAACTCCGTTACATCAATACATGTCATATGTTAAAACCTTTCTTCTTTCAATTCCTCCTTCCAACAAAAAAAACACATATTTTACATTTTCATGTTTTGACGGATTGGATGTGTCATAATTCTTCCCCAACCTCCAACCCATTGCACATGTATAAATAACATGTTTGCATTCATCAGGAGAGACTTCAGCAAAAATATTTCACAAGTTCTCTTGCTAGGCACAGTCTTTCAGATTCAGCATTAGCACCAAATTGTCCATAAGAAAAAAAAACAAGTATAATCTGAATCTTTCAAGTTTTTCCTTTTTTCCTCTCCTGATGTTTATCAGAACAAATTTGTGGTATGGTGTGGCACAGACAAACTGCCAACCAGATGATCATCTGTCATCCATGTTCCAGAAGCCTCTCCAATTCTCGCTCCACTAGGATTCTGGAAGTGAAAAACAAGAGCAGTATCAAATTCTTATCCACAATATCTGCTCGCTTACCATGTTTACCTATAGTTCCCTCCTTTGGAGCCCAGGACCTCAGTATTCCTGGCTTCTGCAACTCTGACCAAACTATCCAAACAACCATGACCTCTTTAGGCTGAACCCACTGTAAAATGGATCCCCATGGTATGATCAAAAATGTTTAAAACTGAACGTCAGTGTTGCTTCTCAAAAACTTCACATTTTACAAGATACAAAAACAATGCATCTATCTGTATCTTTACGATGTATGCACTACCCCCTTTCAGGTGACTGGTTCTAACTGAGGGCATTGTCAATTCCCCCCCTTTCAGGTGGATTAGACCTACTACTTTTCCACCTGAATAAAAATATAACTAAAATAGAGGACTAAACCAATATCAAAAAAAAAAAAAACTTAGAAGGAAAAATAAAATAAAAAATAAAATTTAAAATCTGGCCATGATCACACAAACAACATGACAAGACAACCACCATAAAGCAATGACAAACACTCAACTTTTAGTTAACAACATCCATGGACTTTTCTCCTGAGGAGCGTGCTCATTCCAATCTGAAATACAATTAGTTAATGGGGAAAACGAAAAACAAAAAAAAAAAAAAAACAAAGCATAACACTGTAGCTTCATTTATATCCTTTTTAGTACTATTTATTTTTCATTGTTTGCAAACAATTACTAACTAATGAGCTCATGGTACCATGTGATAATCGATTACGCATTTACAATAACCTAACCCATGTTCTGCTATATTTTACCCACTGTTCTCACTTTGAGAGACCTGCAAACAAATGCAAATGTCCGTATGCGAACCAGTTTAACTTCTTCCCTGGTCTCTGGAAAACACAATTCTTATGTTAATCAGCAGTATTGGATCTTACTCAGGAAAAGTTTACACAGCCTGACAATAAGAGAAGATTAAAGAAACACAAGAAAAAACAATACTCATAACTGAAACATCTTTTAACCCCACAAAAAAAACATAATACCAATTCAGAGGTTTATCCCTAAAAGTACAAACCAAAAAATGAATATCTATATCAAGGTCCTCTATCATATTCTGAACCTGAAACTTACATCAACCCTTTTTCATAGCCGGGAAACATTGACCAGAATATTCTTACCATACCTGCAGCTCACTAAGTTCTGCTAACATTGTTTCCCCCAGTGCTATATTTGAGTAACCATGCGTCTACCTCCATTTTGACTCTAAGCAACTGTCCTACATATTGCTTTTTAGTTTGTAGACCCCGCATTTGCGTTTTACACTGGAAATGGGTTTGATTACCATGGGTTCCATGCTGTGGATGGCTACCCCACCTGGCTGAATAACACACATGAAGCCTTGGGGTCGTTTTCGGGTATAATTTCCTTTCGATATCATTATTCGCCACCCGACAATATTTTGAAATGTGACCCCCCCTTTTACACAAAAAACATTTTAGTTCTGGTTTCCCTGCATAGGCCATTTTTTTAGCATATGGCGCTGGAAACCCACATTGCTGGATACTATTACTGCGATTGGACTGCACAGACTTTACACTTTCGTTGTCTGAGGAGTCATCAGAAGTTTCAACTCCTGAGTCAATTTCAAGTGCAGTTATCCCACCTTTATTTGCTTCTTCCACATCGATTCCCATCACAGTACTATCATTTGCAGTGATAATAGCATACGGGTTTTCTTCATGTTTCACTTCTAGCTTTTCTGTACACTGAGCATCTGCGGAGGGTACCTCCACTATTGCACACTTGGAGGATAATTCCATTATGGCTGCTTGTGCCTTAAGCATTGTGATAACCTGCAAATTCCCAGCCTCCCTTTGATTCAAAGAGGCAATGCAACTTTCTCTTAATTTACACGTTTGTTCTAATTCATCTAATCTCTGTTGCAATACACATTTCTCAGTCACTAATTGTTTAATCCGACTACGAGCATCTGCATCAGCCTTTTCAATCCTCATTGCTATATCACTTACCTGTTCCATCACTTTTTCTCTATCAGCAAACCATTCTAATTCTTTTTGTTCCGCAATTTCTTTCATTCTCATTAACATGCATAAGGCATTGGCCATTCTCTGTTTCCTGCCTTTTTTTGATTTATTACTTATGAGACTGTTATGTGTATTACATTGTCTCAAAAGTTCATTGAATTGATATGTTAAGTTACTTTCGTGAGTAAGTTGAAATCTAATCCCACCATGCTTGCTAATGAAACCTTCAATGGCTTCCATTGATATGCTAATTAGCCTATCCACACTACGGTTACTCCACCAGTTGCTTAGACAATAGAAACCAGACAAACAACTAGATAACCCCCACAAAGACAGATTCCTACCAACAAACAAACAAAAAAAAAAAAAAAAAAAATAGATACGAACCGTTTAAATTTCCAGTGACTTGTGGTTCTACAGCATTCAAGACACAAGGCACACTCTTAATGCCTTAGGCTGCAGGTTATTTTTACCAGAGCTATTTCACTCTCACCTGGGTAGAAATAAAACCTATATTTCCCCCAAAAACAGAAAACAAAAAAAAAAAATACAAATCCGTTTACCCACGAATTTCTTTAGGAGAACACACTCTTATTCAATGCCCTCCTATCGGATAGCAGGTCATAGGGAATTTCTATTGGGACAGAAAGCTTTTTCACAATCACGTGGATATTTCCACTTTTCCCTCAAAATTGTATGGTTTATCCTGTCAATCTGCGGTTATATCACATAACCAGGGATGATCAGTCCCTTATCTCGCCAGTGCGCCAATTTGCCCTCTGGTTACAAGTTTGCAGCAAACACAACAATACGTACATATATATATATATATCAGTCACAGTTCTCACCAGGTTTTACGCGTGCGTTTTACCAGTGAACTATCTCACAGAATCTTCCTGCTCATCCAAGCGTGGTTTCAGAATTCGCGAGCCAGCGCCAATCTTGTCCACACTAGAGATGACTTTCAGTTCTGGGTGTCTTTGAGGGTCCTCGTGCCTTACAGGGACTCAGAAACAAAAATACATTAGATTTTCGTGGATTCTGTGTAAAAATACGTTTTACACGCCTTCTGGGGTGCCAAATGAAGTAACTGATCAATTCAATCTATTATTATTATTATCAGTTATGTATTCCTTTGTCTAGTCCCTATAGTTTAGCTATCAATCTATTACGCCAAGTACATGTTATTGTTAATATCACAATACTACCACTCTTGGCTATGAAATCAATACACGGTCTAAGATCAATCAAATCTCATTTATTTCCCAAGGAAATAATAAAGCGTGCATAAGGTATCAATAGAAGTTACAATAATACATAGCATACAATCAAAGTACAATATAAGCCATACTTATCAGACCTTCGCAGCTAAGCCTCATGATGGAATAGAGAGAGACCGAACTCATGGTCGCAACCCTTTTTGTTAAACATACCTCAGCCATACCACACCCCATAGCCCATCCTACTTTTCCCGTAGACCAATCAGCGTCTCTGGGGCGTTTCCTCCCCCAGGCTAATTACCTCGGACAGTCCTGCCATACTTGGCCTCTGGGGGGCAGTGTCTGCCCATGAATTGCAACTGCTCTGACTGGATTCCCATCTTGTGGCTCGATCTCGGACGCCCCTCCCGCTCACCAGCTGTCTTTTGTTCTTGCAGACAAGCCGGCACCATATTGTCTTTGAAGTTCAGTACATTCCAGGTGGGCTGAATATAACTCATTCTGCTATCCAGATTGTGTCTTGGTGTCACATTCCTTGCTTTTAAACATGTGAGACTGCATGGCATCAATATGGCTGAGTTCGGCTGTACAAACAGCTGTGTAGATGTATAATATTAATTCCTGTTTGATTCCAACACCTACCGTGAACATACGTACGTTATACACTCCCAAGAGAAAAGGTGGACTAGGCTTCCCAGATCTGTTAAAGTATGACTATGCTGCACAGCTGGTTCACATTACTAGATCCCACAGCTCACAACCTCATCCAATTTGGATGCAGATAGAGGCCGAAGGCTGTAAGACACACCCAATTTCCTCCATTCTTTGGTTATCCCCTAAGCAAAGACCCCCGATTCTACATCTGGCACTCTCTATCTCTTTGAGCATTTGGGACAGACTACTTAAATCTCACAAGTTCCAATCCTTACATACTCCATTATCACCAATATAGGGAAATGCAAACTTCACCCCGGGCCTCACCCCTAGAATGTTTGAATGGTGGACGAACAAGGGGCTACTGAGAATAGCAGATATATGTGATCATAGGCGCATCTTGACTAGAAAAGCACTAGAGGATAAACATCAGCTACCGATCTCAGTATTCTTTAGATACACACAGATAGCGCATTTCCTATGTACTATATCAAGAAATTTAGACATAGCTACGATGACCCCAATGGAACAATTGTGTACACAGTACGATAAGATCAGAGGGCATATCTCTGAAATATACACAGTCCTAACAATTTTACTGAAAAGTTAGAATATATGAAGAGATGGGAGGCTGACCTCCAGGAAAGTATTGAGCTTGACGAGTGGCACAAAATAGCCCAGGGGACCACGAAATCCATCATAAATACTTCATTAATAGAAACAAATTTCAAAGTCTTAATGAGATGGTATATGGTCCCGGCAAAACTGGCGACCTTCATACCCGAGGCATCACCTCAATGTTTTTGTGGCTGTGGACAACTAGGGACGATGCACCACATATGGTGCCAGTGTCCCAAGGTGAGGTGCTATTGGATCAGGGTGTACAATTTTGTGTATGCCCTCACACAGGTAAACCTGATTAAATCCCCAAGACAGGCATTGCTGGGTGCCGAGGTAGAATCGGCCTCAAAATTCCAAAGGCGTCTTATAATGTTTATATTTACAGCAGCTAAAATTACAATAATAAATTCATGGAAATCGTTGGTGGTGCCATTTGACCAGCTCAAACACAACTCTCCTGGATCATGCTTAACAAACGAATGACAGCAACTTTAAATGATAAAATGCAACAGATTGAAAAGATATGGAGTCCCTGGATCCAGTACTTAACGGGAGACTCTAGGACTAGATTGGTGTAGGGGGGCCGGTGGGGGGCAGAAGTCGGGGTGTGGGGGTCACTTTATACATTTCTAACTCTTTATTTCTTCCTTTCTTATTAAACTACCTTTCCTTGGGTACAACTATCCTCTTTGGCACCCCTAATTGGGCTGACAAAATAATGTTGGTCATCTTGCCTAAATCTAAAAATGTTAATTTAGCTTAGACACAGACCCCACTAGAATAACACTAATGTAACAACAACAATATTAATTACATCTCAGATGGTAATATGTCACTGCCATATCATAGAAAGTTTATATTTGTCTTAAGTGTGATGTTGCAAATACCACTACAAAACTGTTTACATATTTTGTTCCTCTGTTTTACTATGGAAAATGTGAAAACTTGAAATAAAACCCATTGAAACAGAAGTCATTGAGGGAAAGGTGTACACAATTTACAAGAAAAAGCCCAAGTCTACTAGCTCTATACTCGGAAAAAGGGGTCTTTTCGCTCTGCTCAGGCATCAACTTCAAAACAAAAGCTTAGTACTAAGCCTGCCCAGAGGCCCTCCTCAAAATGAAGATGCTCCAACACTTCTCAGAGTGGGGGGGGACATTTATTAGCATTTGTCTCAGTCCTTTGGGCCCAATCTGCCTTTTTTTAGGGAGTACAAAAGAGATTTTCTATCACTGCCCTTTCCTCACTTCCTGACCTACAATCTGCAGATTTTCTGGACACCTTGTGCCAACTTCAGTCAAGGAGTGGTTGTACCAGTTTCTCAGGGGAATGGTTTTTCTTTTTTTTTTCTTTTTTTTGCAAACCTAATCACAGTTCCCAAAAAAAAACAATGGAGGTATCTGCTCCATATTGGAACTACAATCTCTACACATGTTTGTATTAAAATTCCATATGGAATCAGCAAGATCTGTCATTGCTTTTCTCAGACAAGGGGGATTTCTGATATCAATAGACAAAAAAAAAAAAAAAATGCTTACAATATCTATACATCCCAATCTTTCCCACAGATCAAGGCTTTCCACTTTTTGCTATAGGAGACCAACACTTCCAATCTGTAACACAAACATTTAGGCTCACCTCTGCATCTCAGGTAATCACAAGTTGTTTGCCCCCACTTCTTGCTCTGCTGTGGACCAAGGGCATTAATGTCACAGGATACTTGGACAATCTTCTGCTGAAGGACACCTCAGCCACATTATCTGCTAACTTCGAAAGGATTCCATCAAATCTTTTTTTTTTTTTTTTTTTAATATAATCTTTATTTTATAATTATTTCATTTTAGACGACATTTAATAAAAATACTTTTTGGATATCCTATAGATACAGAAATTTCCATTATATAAGTAAACTCATTCTCTCTTTCTGTATCCTTAAACTTTTATTTCTCTTTTATCGAAACTAGAGTTTCTCTATCACATTATAAATCTATGCATGTATCTATTTTCAACACATTTTCATCCAATTAATATAACAATCCAAAATACTATCTACCTCCTAAATTTATTTTACCAAGACTCACACAAAAGAAACAAACTCGGTGCACATAAACCATACACAATCCCCCCAAAAAAAGGTGGGGGAAAGGAAAAATTGCTCTATATATATTTAGATAATATTGCAAAGGTTCTAAACTACTACCATTGTTGCCATATCCTTAAAGTTTGTTCTCTTAGACCTGTTTCTGTCTTTCCTTCAAATATTCTTTAATCATATTTCCAAAGTCCACCCTCCAGCCCTCACATGATCTGGGGTACTTGGGTCAAATCTTTGACACAGTCCAAAGCTATCATTTTCCTTCCTCCAGAAAAAAAAAGCTTCTTTAAAGGACCCACATGTGCACCCTCAGATCCATAAGGCACCCCTCAATTTGCTTCTGTATGAGGGTTCTATCCTTTTGAGGCTGTTCCCGTTGCCGAGTTTAACTCTAGCTCATTATCCTCGTGTGATGGAACAAACCGACTCACTCTCTGGATCACCCTATGCATCTATCCAGCCAGAGAAAACTCCCTGGCATGGTGATCTCTACCTATGCCCTGAAAACTGGAAAGCCATTTCTTCACATGACCTTGATGGTAGTGACAATGGATTCCAGCTTCACAGGCTAGGGAAGGGGAGGGAGAGGGATTCTACAACTTACTAACTGAGGTCCTCAGAGGTGCCAAGACTTCCCATCATTATTCCGGAATGTAGAGCCATCAAACTAACTATTTGCCGCAAGTTGCTTCAAGCGGTCACCTAGGTTTTTGGTTTCCTTAACTAATTTATGTGGGGCTGTTGGCAGTTCTGTTTATAATGTTGTTGTCCATCCTTAGTTTATTGCTTTGGGATGTCCACTAGTCTATTACAGGGCTAAAAATATCAAGTCCTGAGCTACTAACCAGGCCTTAAGGGTTACTCGCCACCAGTTGCTCCACCCCTAAACATGCCCCTCTTCTCTCTCTGGGCGATTGCTGGGAGAACAGCTCCCTTTCAACCCCGCCTGTCAGTGGTGCTTGCTCCCACCCATACCCCGAGGCAACCCCACACTTTTGATGGCTGGTCTATGAATGCAAGCAATGTATCCTGTACTGTACAATTTAAGATATTGGGCATTTTGACTTACAGTACCCGAATAGTCCTTGTCTTTGAGTACAGTACAGAATACAGGCCCCTCACCTCTGTTTTCTATGGTCACTCCTTATTACTTGCACAAAATACTGGCATTTCACTAAGTGGGGCATTAAGGGTGACCCTAGCAAGTTTTTTTTGCCAGCATCCATTCACCTGAAGGTAGTATGCATATAACCATGGTCTATGAATACAAGCCCTTTGTCCTGTAGTGTACTTCAAGACAAAGAATTTACAGGTAAGTCAGAATTACCATTTTTGTACAAGGCTCACTTGCATCTCTGCTTCGTGTACAGAACCCTGTGTTAGTAAAACACAAGGCTCTACACTGTCATTAGCTAAGCCGATTAGCAGGTCCCAGCCATAAATCATTGGCTTGGACCTGCTAACCGGCTTCCGTATAGCAAATGACAGCATAGAAAATGCCAGATCATGTACATGTTTTGGCGCAGCATGGACGTCCTGCCGCAGTAAAAAAAAAAAAAAAAAAGGTGGCGATTGGTCGGCGAGTGGTTATTAAATGTCATTTTAACCTTTTTACCCTTGCCGTTTGAAAATAATTACACCTTTTGGCCATGTAACTCAAACAATTAGAACCTATCCTGACTTCATGGTACCAAGTTCGACCACAGAATCGCATTACAAAAGGGAGGTTCTAATTTTCTCAGCAAAAACACCATTATATAAGCGTACTATACCAGATTCTTTTTTTTTTTTTCGGGGTACAAATATCGTTTTGGGTAAGTGCTATAGATACCAGTCATTTACTGGTGGTGTATAAGTCACTTATTTAAAGCAGAACTTCACCCAAATAGGGAAGTTCAACTTGTCTGCCTCCTTCCCCCCTGCCCCCTCTCTAAGTTTTGGCACTCCTTTTTTTTTGGGGGGGGGGTGGAAGAGCGGGTACCTGGTGTTGACAGGTACCTGCTCCCACTTCTGGTCGGATCACTGCTGTGATCTGAGCAGAAGTTACCCCCCCTTTCACATCACAGGTCTCATAAGGCTGAGGGACTATTCACAATGTGGAATGCAGCTCATGCATGCATACAGTGGGAAGCCCACTGTGAAGCTACAAGCTGTTACAGCCAGCTTCCCAAAGTAAACATGTTTCTAGGGTGAATAACCACTTTAACAACACATGCACTAGGAATATTAATCTACAATGAATGTTGGATTTAATGCTTTTTAAAATTGGCCCTCATATGTACTTAGCCTGGATAAAAATCTATTAATCAGTCTATATAATACTTGCCTGTATGCAAACCTGAAAGTCCTTACAAAAATGGCCAAATAGCATTGTAAGTGGAACAACCATCCCTAATCAAAGAAGTTGTCCTTCAAAACAATCTGTCACCCACATATAATTCTATTTTAACATCTCTTCCCTGATGATTTGGCAACTTTTCACACAGGCCATGTAATTGAAATGAATAACACCTGTCCGACTTTCTAACACCAGTGTGAATGAATTATGGAAATAGAACTGGGTCATTTCACTAAATTTCACACCTCCCATGTTTTTCAACAGTCAACATTTGCCTTGACAGATTCCATGGTGGTTGGATTACCCATGTGGTTATACATTTTGGGGTATGTTTCTGACAATTATAAACTCAAGGAATTCAGCTACTTTGTAAAATGTGCTGGATTAGTAGGGGATAAGTCAAATGAGATGCATGCCACCTTATGGAGGCATTTCTTTAATTTACAGTTTCAATTTTTTCTGAGCGCGAGGAACATTGCTATCACTATGCTTCTGTTACAGTGACTCTGGATCCTCTGGTGAAAACTCAGTGTCTCTCCTGTCAAAGCTCCAGGAGTATTGTAATAGCTGCATTCTCTGAGCTCCCTAGGTGGCATGCACCTTGTTGAAATTAAGTCATAGTATACCAGCACATTTTTACAAAGTGGCTGAATTTCTGGAGTTCAGCTTTGAAGTTTAACTAAAGACAATTTTTTTTATTGATAGAGTGGAGCGGGACTAAAACATTTGTCAGGGTTTTTAGTGCCGTTAGTGCTCCTGTTAGGGAGATTCTCCCTCTGTCCTGTTTATGGTTATCATCAAAAGTGGACGTAAAAGACCATTCCAGATTTTAGGTTATCTCCAGAACAGGAATATCTTCCAACAGGGACACTAGTTCTGGTAACCTTGGTGACAAAAAGGGATTCCCTCACTTCAGAGAGATTTTCTCTCACTGTTTGGCTATAAGATAGGAAGTGAAGGGAAATATCCCCAATGGGACACAGATGGCAAAAATAAACCTTATGGGAGTTATAACCGCACTTTCTGTGTTGCCTTTATTTCTACTTTAAAACTGAGAAAGCTACTTTGGATGAGTGGTGAAATTTCTTTAGTATTGCAGAACAAGTCTAGGTGTATGTAATTAACCACTACAGAGTATACCATGACCTGGATAAATAAGAAGCATATTTCAGTTCTTGGTAGATGTTATAGAATTAACCCATCCGGCAGTCTCGCAGGGACCCGGTTAATGCGTGCATTTCTGGGTTTGTACACCTGCTGATTTCATGACATTGGTGTCCTATTCTCCCTATTTGATTGTTTATTTAATGGAGAATGCAACAGGAGGTGCCGTGACACAGAAAGTGGGGACAGAACACCTAAAGACCTATACACACCATCAGTTTTTCTGCTGAGTTTTTCCTTCAGATTTATCAAAACCATATAATATGAGGTCAAACCTTAGGCGTTTCAATTTTTATGCAATAAGACAGGCCCTTGCACTACATGGTTTTGGTAAATCTGAAGGAAAAACTTAGCATAAAAACTGATAGTGTGTATGGGGCATAAAACTTCTAATGCCCCGTACACACGGTCACATTTTCCAATGGAAAATGTTCCATGGGAGCTTTTTGTCTGAAATTCCGACCGTGTGTAGGCTCCATCGGACATTTTCCCATCGCACAAAATTTTAGATCTGGTTCTCAAATTTTCCAACAACAAAATCTGTCGCACAAAGTAACAAGCATGCTCGGAATCAAGCAGAAGAGCCGCACTGGCTATTGAACTTAATTTTTCTTGGCTCGTCGTGCATGTTGTACGTTACCGCGTTCTTGATGTTCACAATTTCCGACCAACTTTTTGTGACAGTATGTATGCAAGACAAGTTTGAGCCAGCATCCATTGGAAAAAATCCATGGATTTTGTTGTCAGAATGTCCGATCATGTGTACAGGGCATAAGTGGACACAGGGTTTGACACAAGGAGAGGAGTATCCAAGACATATAGAGAAAGATTCTGGTCTTTTATAACACAAATATCACTTTTCGGCTGACTTGCTCTTTATTATAGTTATAAAACAATCAACTCATTCTCCCTTATTGCTTTATTCATTATACCCTGACAGGAAAAAATGCCTTAAACTGCTGAAGCATTTATTGGAACTGCTTAAAAATGATGGAAGACAGGGAAGAAAGCTGGATAAGTTCTGTTCATATTATGCAAAGACTGCCTTGCTTCACCTATGTGCAGAACATCCTAGAGATGAAGAATGGAAACTAGAAGACCTAGATATGTGCTTTAATAGATATATACAATTTTTTCTGTCTTGTCTTGCAGATGCGTGTCTACCAAATTTTTTTATACCATCGCATAATCTCTTCAACCAGGACAGTGTTAAATGCAATTTGCTTCATGATCTAATAGTTGATGAGATAAAACACGGCTATCCATTGTTTAACTTATAGAACTGGACCTTGGCTCTAAACAGTGGCCAAGCTTTAGATGTTGAGGGTCACACTCCCAAAGCATCGTGTCCCACTACCAATCCATTGTGTCCCAACTGCGTGAAACAATCAAGGACAATACTTCTACCTCAAACTGAAAAGCTGAGGGTTTTTGCAAGGTCAATTTTGTCAAAATAAGTCAAAACTTTTAAAATGTCTAAACCACTGGCAACACAAGTCAGTACACCCCTAAGTGAAAATGTCAAAATTAGGCCCAAAGTTTTAACATTTTGTGTGGCCACCATTATTTTCCAGCACTGCCTTAACCCTCTTGGGTACGGAGTTCACAGGTTGCCACTGGAGTCCTCTTTCACTCCTTCATGACGACATCACAGAGCTGGTGGATGTTAGAGACCTTGCGCTCCACCACCTTCCATTCGAGAATACCCCACAGATGCTCAATAGGGTTTATGTCTGGAGAAATGCTTGGCCAGTCCATCACCTTTACCCTCAGATTCTTTAGCAAGGCAGTGGTCTTCTTGGAGGTATTTGGGGTCATTATCATGTTGGAATACTGCCCTGTGGCCCAGTCTCCGAAGGAAAGGGATCATGCTCTGCTTCAGTATGTCACAGTACATGTTGGCATTCATGGTTCCCTCAATGAACTGTAGCTCCCCAGTGCCGGCAGCACTCGTGCAGTCCCAGACCATGACACTCCCACTACCATGCTTGACTGTAGGCAAGACACTCTTGTCTTTGTACTCCTCACCTGGTTGCCGCCGCACATGCTTGACACAATCTGAACCAAATAATGTTATCTCTTTAACAAAAGTTTTTATTATTAATTTACAATTTTACTTTCCAATACAATAGGCTTACATTCAGAATTCAGTACAGGTGTTTCACGGTATAATATAAATTCAAGCAGGCTGTTTCCTAGTAATGTAGTAATTTCCTTAGGCCGGGCAGGCCCGGGTTTTCCCATGACTGCAACAGAAGCATGTCAAACAATATTCTGAAAGCCCATGTTAATCATCTGCAGTAAATTGGTATAACGATAAGAGAAGAAGGAAAGAAGGAGATGTTTTAAGGGTCAAGAGTTGATTAGAAGAGTTGGTAGAATAAAAAGCAGGGGAGGAGTAGTGAGGGTCAAAAAGAGAAAGAAAAAAAAAGGAAGAGGAGTCGGGGAAGAGAGGGGGGGAACGAGAGAAGGGAATGGGTTCACAGGTTGTGCCCAGCCGGTCCTTACAGTGACAATAAAGCAATATCAAATCTAGGAGAATGATGGTATGCGATCCAGGGTTGCCAGACCCGTAGGAACTTGGCATGAGTGTCAGAAAGAACAGAAGACAATTTTTCATTGATCATAACATCGTTCAGTCGGTTCTTGACTGCCTCAAAACTCAGGGCTGGGGTTCTCCATGCTCTTGCTATTGTCAACTTAGTCGCAGTAAAGAGGTGTTGCGCCAACTGTCGTTCTGGGCGTAGTAGTGTAGTGATTGGTTTGCCAAGAAGTGCCTCAAACGGATCTCTTTTAAGATTTACTCGAAGTAGACTACGGAGTAATACGTAAACCCTGACCCATAGTCTGCACACCCGCGGGCACATCCACCAGATATGGGCCATGGTGCCCTCCTGGGCGCATTCCCTGAAACAGAGAGGGGAACAGGTGGGGGCAAAGCGAGGTGTAATACCACCGGTACAAGACCTTATAGGCATTTTTCCAAAATAATTACATTGCGCGAGCAGTTGGATATGGCTAGGGACATGGCCTGCCAGTCCTCCGGGTCAAGCTTCTTCCCCAACTCCTTCTCCCACTGTAAATGATAAGACCTCAATGGAGGTCTCTTCTTAGAGATCAAAGCTGAGTATATCAGAGATATCAGACCAGGCGAGTGGGGCCTGGATCTACAGATACTCTCGAACGGTGTCAACCTGTATTGGGCGTCAAGATGAGTGGTCACGGTCCGGCTTAGGAATCATCACCACGTTTGCTGTCAGAAGATCCGGGGTGAGGGGATATCCTTTTTTAACTGAATTGTACATTGCTACCAGGTGGGGAGCTACGACTGATGCCAACTTCCTATAATAAAGCGCGGTGTACCCGTCAGGTCCAGGGCGCTTTCCCACCTTAAGTTCTTTTATTGCTTGTAAAACTTCTGAGAGCTGAATATCCCTATCCATGAGGGTTACATGAGCCCCCGATAAGGATGGGAGTGAAAGGCTCTCAAGGAAGTCTGCCATATTCTGAGCTGCATTCCCCTCCGGCGCCGTGTACAGCTTCGCAAGGCGAAACCCAAATTCCTCCAGGACATGTTTCGGGTTCCCTGATAGGACATTGTTTCGATCTCGTAGGGTGATTGGGTTTAATTTAGGGGCAAAAGTTCGGAGTCTGTTGGCCAACATACGATTCGGCTTATTTTCTCTCATATACCATCTCTGACGGGACCAGCGTAGAACACGCTCAGCCCCCTCAGAGAGGCACAGGTCGAGCTCCGATCTGGCTTGTTCCAGCAACTTACGGTTGCCCGGGGTGGGAGATTGCTTAAACGTCTCAGATAGTGACACCAATCGGGACTCAAGCTCTTTCTGTTTTGTCTCCCTAGCTCTCTTACGAGCCGAAGCCAGGCCAATTATCCGACCACGGAGTACCGCTTTATAGGCCTCCCAGAGGACCACCGGAGACTTCACCGAGCCCAGATTGTCTCGAAAGTAATCCTCCAAAACCCTAATAATCTCCTCTGTCACTCCTACATGGGAAATAAGCAAATCATTCATCACCCAGGGAGAAAAGCTGGGTCTATCAAGGATTGAGTGGCAGACGACCAGCACAGGATCGTGATCCGACCACGGGACAGCTAAGATTGAGGCCGAAACCACTAACGGAAGGTGGCGTCTGAGCATAAACATATGGTCTATCCTTGAGTGGACCTAGTGGGGGTGAGAATAATGGGTATAGTCCCTGCTTTGAGGATGACACTCCCTCCACAAGTCAACAAGGTCGTGTGTTTGCAAAGAGCATGTAAACTTTTTACCCCCTGCCGACTGGCCGTTTCTCTCGGGCGGGTGCTTATCCAGTTTGGGGTTTAATATGAGATTAGAGTCGCCCGCAAGAAGGAGGGTGCCCTTGCAGTGAGACGTCAGCAGGGTACAGACATGGGTCAAGAAGGGCCCTGGGTTCACATTCGGGGCATAGTACGTCATTATGGTAACCTCCGTGTCATAAATGGTGCCTTGGAGCAGTAAGTACCTGCCATCAGGGTCTGCAATCTGTTTAGCACAACTAAATTGAACCGATTTGCAAAAAAGCCACGAGAACCCCCCTTTGTTTAGTGGAAGCATTTGCCAAAAATACCTGAGGAAACTGAGCATCAAAGTACCTAGGATAGGAGGTCTCAGAAAAATGCGTCTCCTGTAAACAAGAAGAAAGGAAGGGGTAGAAGCAGTGAAGAGGGGGAAGGAAAAGAAAAGTAAAGTGTCATATCAGAAAAGGTAGTAGAAGCATGCAGTGCTGTGAACAAATAACTTTTCAACAGTAAGATTGCTACGGGTCGTGGGTTTAACATCCCACTACTTGGGCGGGTGTTGACTCGAACGTTAGTCGGAAACCACTCGGCATAACATAAACAGTAATTCTGAATATTGGAGAACATGTCAACAATGGCATATAAGTGTAAACCGCAAAAAGAACAGTGAACAAAATAATTTTTTAGAAACAAATTAGTGTATATGGGGAACCTCAGCCCAGAAATAAACAACATGAACCCAGTGTCATCTGAGTTAAACATACAAACGGGTGTACCTGTTAACCGCGGGGCGGGCGCAAGGCCTCACCCCATCAGGGTGGAAATGATCAGGGGCCAAGTCCGTATTGTATGTACAAAAAAAACAAAAACGTACCATAGTCCACAGATGGCCATGGTAAAAGGCCCCCTGGACTACAAGTGCCTGGCATCATGTGTCATGGTTTACGACTGGACTGGCCTCCAAGGGACAAAAAAAAAAAAGGAGGGGGGGGGGTGAGGAGGGGTGGTCCGTCCAATACCGCTGTATGCGGAGATCAGGATAATAAGGGGCGGGGGAAAAAAGAATAAAAAATCAAAAGCGAGAAATTGAAATTTAACATGACAATTAGAGCTCAATATATAAAAGATAGTCAATATTGGAAAAAAATAAAATAAATGAATAAAAGAGGGGAATCTAAAAAGTTTGTGTAATTGGGGGGGGGGGGGGAGAGAGGAGAAGGCAGTCATTACCTGACAGCAACAAATGTTCAAGGAAAGATCAAACTGGCCCTCCAGTCCACCATTATCAGCCGGCAAGGTGGACCTTTATAGTCCGGGGGTTCTGGATCAGCATAGTCTGTCGGAAATTCAAATGAAAGCTAGTTTACTTCTTATCCCAGTCACAGATGTGGTTCAGAGGCGTTTAGCTCCATCCTCCCGGTGGCATAAATTGCAACAGGCTCAAGAACTATATGCCTGCTGTACGGGGGCAGGGGAAAAACAAAACAGAAACAAAAGGTGGAATTTAGTAATTTTCTAACGGTGTCCGTCTGTAGAAATCTCATGAAATCTTTGGGCCTTGAGAGAGCGGAGGGCTTGGGATCCATGCTGAGAGGATTGTGAGGATCTCGTTGGAGCCCGGGAGGGACCCAGGCGGGCCACGGAAGCTTCGGGTTGAGTAGGAGGGAGGTCAAATTGCAGCTCCTGGAATTGTCGCCTCAGATCCGGCAAGGATGAGGCGTGAAACTGACGTCCCAGGTGATAAAAAGAGTTTAAAGGGGAACCCCCACCTATAACGGATGTTTCTGGCTTGCAGGATTTGTAGATAGGGCTTCATGTTCCGCCTTTTAGCAATAGTGACCAGGGAAAGATCTGCGAACAGTTGGAGGGAGCTTCCCTGGAATGTAATGTCTGGTAATTCTCTGGCCGCTTGGAGAAGCCGTTCCTTGGTCCTGTAGAAGTGAAATTTTATGATCAAATCCCTGGGGGGGGGCCCTCAGTTGGCTTGGGGGCGAGGGACCTATGTATACGGTCGAATTGTAGGCGCCCGTAGGTATATCAGGTGCAAGCTCCTGGAAGAACGCTGTAGCTGTTCCCTGGAGGTCTGTAATGGTCTCCGGGAGGCCGCGTATATACGCAAATTTCCTCTGCGAGCCCTATTTTCTGAGTCCTCAAGTTTGTCCTGGAGATTAGTAAGTTCAGAATTCAGTTTCTCCACCTCTTCCTCATGTCCCTCCAGTACCGTGGTTGTTAGGTCCATCCGCTCTTCCAACTGATTAGTGCAGTGTCCTAGCTCTTTAAGACCCTTCACCAGCTCGGCAGACAGCTTGCGAGATGCCGCAGTGATCTCGTCCCTTACTATGGTGCGGAATTTCTGTAGCAAAGCTTCAGAGTTAGTGTCCACTGGACTTGTTAGGTTAGAGGGGAACTGTGACAGGCTATCCTCTGAGTGCTGTGTGGTATCATCAGGTACCAGCGGTTCGGGCGCCATCTTGCCCTTCCCTTTCGCCTTCCCTCGGACCGGAGAGGATTTCTGTTGCGGGGACGGTTCCGGTGAGTATTATACATACCCGCCGGATACCCAGTAGCGTCCGCAGTGGTCGGGGTAGATGTAACAGTGATTTTTAGCGGGATATGCCTTATCCACCAAGTGAAATGTTCCGACGGCACGGTGCTAGGAAATTATGCTGCCACTATCCCTTGCGACCGCGCATGCACCCCCATTCTATTTACATGTCCATCCCCAGGCCCTCCAGGGCGTTTGAAGTCTAGTTGAGTGGTATTAAGTACTGGGGGGACAGGATCTGTTTTTGGGAGTGTGAGGGGCCTATTGTGGGGGAATGGGTGTACCAAGATGGCCACCGCCTACCTTAGCCTCCAGTGTATTTCTTCCACAGCGTGCGGCCTGTTGGTGCTGGGCCCTGCTGCCGGATCTTTGTCCCTGGCCCCGGGTGGCTCCGCTGAATCGCGATGTCTGCGTTGCCACTCACCGCGTGGATCACGGCACTCGAGCATGGGGGCTCCGGCGTCCTCGTAGGCCGCAAGATGGCGGCCAGCGCCTGAGGAGTAGCACAGGCCGCAGGGCCCACAGATGGTCCGGGGCTCTAATGTTCGGAAAATTATACTCCGGGGACTTACGGGGAGCAATCAGAGTTGTCCGCCGGCCAGAATCCAGTCTGGTAGCGATGGATAATAGTGGATTTTATCTCGTCCGGCGGAGCTCAGCTAAGACGCGTCTTCTCTCCACCACTTCCGGCTACGCCCCCAAATCATTTTATCTCATCAGACCACACCACAGGACATGGTTCCAGTAATCCCTGTCCTTTCTCTGCTTGTCTTCAGCAAACTTTTTGCAGGCTTTCTTGTGCATCATCTTTAGAAGAGGCTTCCTTCTGGGGGCAACAGCCATGCAGACCAATTTAATGCAATGTGCTGTGTATGGTCTGAGCATGGACAGGCTGAACCTCCACTCCTTCAACCTCTGCAGCAATGCTGGCAGCACTCATATGTCTATTTCCCACAGACAACCTCTGGATATGATTCTGAGCACTTGCACTCAACTTCTTTGGTTGACCATGGTGAGGCCTGTTATGAGTGGAACCTGTCCTGTAAAACAGCTGTATGGTCTTGGCCACCATGCTGCAGCTCAGTTTCAGGGTCTTGGCAATCTTCTTATAGCCTAGGCCAGTGATGGCGAACCTTGGCACCCCAGATGTTTTGGAACTACATTTCCCATGATGCTCTAGAACTCTGCAATGTAGTGGAGCATAATGGGAAATGTAGTTCCAAAACATTTGGGGTGCCAAGGTTCGCCATCTTTATATAGAGTAACAATTCTTTTTTTTTAAATCCTCAGAGTGTTCTTGGCCATGAGGCGCCATATTGAACTTCCAATGACCAGTATGAGAGCATGAAAGTGAAAAACCCAAATTTAAACACACCTGCTCCCCATTCACACCTGAGACCTTGTAACACTGAGTCACATGACACCGGGGGAGGGAAAATGGATAATTGGGCCCAGTTTTAGACATTTTCGGTTAGAGGTGTACTCACTTTTGTTGCCAGCGGTTTAAACATTAATGGCTGTTTGTTATTTACACTGTTATACAAGCTGTACACTCATTACTTTACATTGTAGCAAAGTGTAATTTCTTCAGTGTTGTCACATGAAAAGAGAATAAAATATTTACAAAAATGGGAGGGGTGTACTCACTTTTGTGAGATACTGTGGATATTTGGATTGTTATAAGCACATATTACACCCTTTGACCAAATAGTGACCCAAGGAATAGTAAGCATCTCAGTGCTGTATAATTTAGAGTGTTGTCATATCTCATCCTAGTCACTTATTTTTTTTCCTGCGTCCAGCACTCTAGGTGCCACAGAACATTAAAAGAGAAGTATTGACTCATCTAGGTGGATGCAGCATCGATCCCCCGCCAACTCTGCAGTGAGAACTGAGCGATCAAATGCCACTGATCACTTAGTTTGCCCCTTCGCTCTGAGCAAAAAGTGGTCACTGTCAGTCACTGGCTTGCTGCTTTGCTCCTCCAGTGCCCACTGAGGCGCTGGGCTGTGAAGAGGGCAAGAGGGGCTGGTTTATTCTCCAAGCAGTTCGCTAGGAGGCTGAGCCAGCTCCAGGTCCAGACATCTGTGTGGATCCCGACCATCGTCAATAGGCTCAGGTAAGATAAAGGAGGGCAGGGGGGATTCTGTTACTCAGAAGGCTTTTTACCTTAATGGATAGCATGCATTAAGGGAAATAACATTTAGGCTTTAGAACCACTATAAGGCCTTTATATGTAGCAGCTCAAGGGTGAGGGCATTTTTTATTACCGTTGAATAAACTAGACCTATGTTTTTTTACTTTGTGATCTGCACTTTGAGTACACAGAACTAAACATTTCTTTAGGTAAATCGACCAATGTGCAGTCTGTATCTAGGGACAGAAGCTAATTTGGATATTATATTGTCATCTCTGAATTGAAAAAGGGACTTAAAATTACAAGATTTTGGTCATTAGAGTTCTTCTATGTCATTTCATCAACCTACTTCCATTAGGGTCCAATCTGTTTATGAAAGAAAAAAAAATAGAATCAGGTTTACCATTTACATGGCTGGGTGATCTTAATAATTTGTTATTTTTATTGAAAAAAGTAGATGCTATCTAGGCTTGAGGCACTATGGGACTGTTTATATCGGAATCAATCAATGCATCATAAACACCAATCTTCTTATCAATATACTGTGATTTTCATAATGTATGTACAAATCAAACTATATGAAATGCAATAAACGATTCAACAATTACAATTTTTGTTTCATCATTTCAGAAAGATGCGATTTAAACTGGGTTCACACTATTGCGAATTGGATGTGAGTTTCTCTGCATCCAATTTGCATGTCAGGAGCCTGTGGCCATCTCTCTATGGAGCTGGTTCACACAGCTCTGGGACGGCTGCGGAGCAAATTGCACAGGAGTCCTGTGCTTCTTCTGGTCCGAATTCAGCCAATAATTCAGCCAAAAATTCAGACTGAAATCGGACCTGAAATGGTGAAAAGGGAGGCACCAGACCCTGTTTCAATAAAAAGATTAATGACTGGTAAACACTTGTTCTTGAAAGAACATACAGCTTGTACATACCACAGCTATGTTGATGCAACTTGAAGCAATGCCTGTGCAATCTTGAGGTCTATGGACCTCAAGTTGCATCAAAGTCAGACCAAAGTAGTGCAGGCAGTAAAAAAGTTTTTTTGTTGCGCTAGAGATATCAAACATAAGCAAGACTGTATTGTATGGGATTGAGGGGAAGGGGTTAAAATTGTCCGGGAGTAGGGCACAAATGAAACAATAATATGAAAGTCAATGGAAGGTCAATCAAAAAAAACTGATTCCTGATGTAAGTTCAAATATTGGGAAGAATAAAGTTTGTAACCTGGTTGAATGACCACAGGGAGATGTAACTGACATGGACAGGAGGCAGCACGCTAAAGAGTAGAACCACCCGTAGGAGAAATATAAAAACAGAGAACAAGCAGCGACAACCTGAGTGTAGTAGTTTAAACCATGCTTTCAATTATAGTATAAAATGCACTCACTCTGTGTAAGATGTAAGCAGGCATATCATAAAAGAAATCCAAATGGACAGCAGGATGAACAGTGGGGATTCACAAAAGATGATCCTCTCGGGCTGTATGCTCTTGTCTGGTGGCGCCGGTGGCTTCCAGTGTCACAGATCAGAGTAGGCAGGACATAGCAAAGATAGTCAGTCCGCAGAGTCCTGGGTCACGATCGGATGATGCTAATGGTGTGCTGTCATGATCGGATAATGCTAATGGCGTGCACGTGTTCGGAACATGCGTGTTCCTTCGTCAGGCATACTCTCTTATCTGTGACACTGAAAGCCACCGGCGCTGCCAGACAAGACCATACAGCCCGAGAGGATCGTCTTCTGTGAAGCCCCGCTGTCCATTTGGATTTCTTTTGATATGCCTGCTTACATCTTACACAGAGTGAGTGCATTTTATACTATAATTAAAAGCATAGTTTAAACTACTACACTCAGGTTGGCGCTGCTTGTTCTCTGTTTTTAGATTTCTCCCAAAGTAGTGCAGAGACTACTTTGAAGTCACACAGTACTCACTGGAAATCGGGGGGGGGGGGGGGCAACTTGTCATGCGACTTTGCAGTCCCAAGTTGCAGGACAAGCCGCACTAGTGTGATGGGGGCCGTCTGTCAGTTTTTTAGGCTGACCCGAAGGGACGCTCCATACAGTTCTATGAAGCGACGGATGTCAGTGGTGACATGTCTGCTGACATCCTCTCCGCTAAATTCAGATGTATGGAAACCCTCATTTCCATCCATCTGGTGGATTGGATCGGATGAAAACAGACAGGCGGATCAGTTTTCAACTGATCCCCCATAGCGGAGATCTGACAGGTCCGTCTCTCCACAGTGAGCAGAGATGGACCTCTCATCCACCGGCTCAGCGGGGATCAACAGAGTGATCCCTGCTGAGCTTCAAGCGGAGTCTGTCAAAAACAGACATTATGTGTGAAAAAGCGTTTTAAGTTTGCATAAATGACTGTGTAGCAAATGTAAAAAAAAAAAAAAAAGAAAGATTTTAATCTATGTGAAAAAAAACAAGTAGGGTATCACCATGGCACCCTTTATTCATACTGTACTTCAGACATCAGCACACTCTCTGCATCTGCATCAATGAGTACCACTCAGGCAGAGAAGAGACCAACAGTCAGAGGACCTTGAGGGGTCACATGCCTTGCCTGGACTGAAGATGCCTGAAACAGGTAAGATTTGAAAAATTACAGCTGGAGGGACCCCAAGGAGGGAGGGTGCAAAGAGGCTTCAAAGTAAGTGCTAGCAATTAAACATATATATATACACACACACACAAAGCCATTTATTATAAATCAACTGTGTTTACTGTTTTTAAAATCATAATGACAACAGAAACTACTCAATGACCCTGATCAAAAGTTTACATACCCCAGTTCTTAAAGCAGGAGTAAACCCGCTCACTTTTTCTAGACCTGTAAGGGAAAAGGCATAATGAGCTAGTATGCACCGCATATTAGCTCATTATGAAATACTTACCTTAGAACGAGGCGCCGGCATCTCACTCGGTCCACACCGAGGGAGCCGACATGTTCCCTTGGCGTGTCTTCTGGGTATCGCGGCTCCGGCGTTGTGAGTGGGAGTTTTCTTCCCAGCAGGGTCTGGCGTCTTCCGGACTTTCAGCCAAGAATCCCCGGAGCGCATGAGCAGATGAAGTCAGCGACTCATTGTGAGGGGAATAGCTCCTAAACCTGTACGATATTCTTTTTTTCTTATATTCACCTACCTACACAGCTCTCTGTAACAAAATGGGTTGTCAGCCCTATCACTGGAGATTACCAGGCAAGTTGCATTACAACACTTCAGAACTTTTAGTTCCGCCCAGGGGGCGGTCCCTAGGCTACAACCCCACAGCCTGCTCTAGCAGAACTCAGTTTTTTTTCTTGCCTAGTGAGGAGATAAGACATAGGAACCCTGCAAGCCCATAGGTCCATGTTTTTTTGGTGCAGAAGCTTGGCTTTTTGCGCAAGATGAATGATCCTGTGATCTTATATCAACAGCCAGCTGGGTGACAGGCTGGTTCACTTACCATTGTAGTCTCCACAGTCCGGCCATGGAGCATGTGCAGGTCGCAGCTACGGCTCGGCAGGCAACGACATACCTCAGCTCCAGAGGTGGTCGGTGAGCTTTATGCTCCGGGGCGTCGTACATATGACCGGGCTACTGATGTCTGCATCACAGTATGCCAAGGCCAGTAGTCTTCTCTGTACTGATCACGAGCTGACTACCGTGGAATGTCTGCCAGCTTCTGGACTGGTAAGTACAGCCCTCCCTGCCTGTCAGGGTGGAGCAGCTGGGCATTCCCTGGGAGGTCGATTCGGGGGCCCCCCTCACCCCCCTCTCTTCTCTCCCCTGTCCCTGACACCCTCCTTTTCCCCCTCACGGGGGGGGGGGGGGCTGTACATGTGCTGAACGGTGTGTGTGTGCCTGGGCTCTCACCTGGGGGTTTTAGCTGTGCTGGGTGCCTGGGTCCTGCAGCATATCCCACTGGATGCCTGTGTAGTCATGCCCCTGTGTGGGTGCAGCGCTGTGCCTGCCAAATGTTCTCTCTAGTCCCCCATAGCGCTGTTCGGCACCCATTTTAAGTATGGGCAAGGGTCAGACTGGCTTCTGGCGGCCATTTTCCTGGTGATTCCCTATTGGGAACACCGGCGGGCATTTTCTTTTAGCCAGTTCATGTTTTTGGGCTCTAGCAGCTGCCCCTGTGCCCTCTGCTTGGTCATCACAGAGCACTGGGGAGGTTATCCTGTGTTCTGAACAAGTGTGTTTGCCCACAGATCGTTCACTAATCGTGCAACCGGCCGGCCACCGACACAGGTTTTTGCCATCTCTGCATCTGGGAGCGCTGGGGATCATCAGGCACTGCAGTAATACAGCGCGGAACGGCCCTGGGCGAGTCCAGCGGGTTAGAGCCCCTCAGCCAGCGGCAGCAGGAGGGTGGGACTGTCACTGTCCTAAGTCCCCTTCGGGTGGCAGACAGGGTAGGGTCAGCATGGCTTCAGAAACTGGTGTTTCTTCCCCCGAAATCCAGGCAATTGCAACCGGGTCACCTGTGGACTGCTCGGTCCCTATGGACACCCTTACGGCGATCCTCAATTCGTTCGTTGCCAAGATAGAGGCGGTGCGTGGGAAGAAAGGTGCTAAAAAGCGGCCCCTGCCCCCCCCCCTCCTCTGGGGAGAGCTCTGATGCAGACTTGGGTCCTGCTGAGGCCGGTGACCCCCCTACTCTGTCTTGTCAGATGACGCTGACCAGGACCGTTCGGATAGCGAGGATGAGTCCGGGTCCGTGCATGACAAAGTGCTAGTTGGAGCACTTATCACAGCTGTGCGTGATACCCTGAAGATTCAGGAGCCAGCGGATCCCTCTGCTGATGTACCGGCCCCTTTTGGGTCCCGCAAGCCAGCATGTTCACCTAAGGTGTTCCCGTATCTGACTTATTTTGACAAGTTCATTTACAAGGAATGGGGTCGCCCGCAATGGACCTTTTCGGTCCCCAAAAACATGGCGGTGCGTTACCCCTTTGGACCCCCCAGTATCCAGGTTAAATAAAGTAACCACGATCCCGGTTGAGGGGACTCCTGCATTCAAGGGTCCCACGGATAGGAAGGCTGAGGCGGTGGCTCGTTCCTTGTTTACTGTTGTAGGGTCAGCCGTGCGACCTGTACTGGCATCCGCACTGGAGTCGCAGACACTGAGTGGGCAAAACTTTTGCACCGCGAATTGAGAGAGCAACAGGCCTCCCCGGTCTGTGTGGAACTAGCAGACCAACTAGTGCAAGGCCTTAAGTACGTTTGTGACGTGGCCCTGGATACCCTCCCTCTGTTATCCAGGGCTTCAGTGTCAGCTGTGGTGCTGAGTCGCCTGATTTGGTTGAAATGCTGGTCTGCTGACCAGGCATCCAAGAAAGCCCTGACGGATCTTCCCTTCCTTGGCGACCAGCTCTTTGGAGCCTCGTTAGATGACATTATTAAAAATGCCACTGGTGGCAATAGTACTCTACTCCCACAGGCCAGGAAGGGCCCTCTTTTTCCGCTCACAAGTGGCTTTTTCGTCCGCCCGGTGCTTCGACAAAACGTCCCCAACCCGACAAGACACCCACGGACGGTCAAAAACATCCCTGGAACCGCAAGCCTGCAAACAAAAGTGCTACCGCATGAAGGTTTGCCCCCACCCATGTCTCGGGTGGGGGGTCGTCTTCGGGAGTTTGCAGCCCGGTGGTCCTCCCGGTTATCCGACCAACGGGTCTGTGATCTGATTTCCACAGGCTACAAGATAGGGTTTCTCTCTTGGCCGCCGCACAGACTCTTCTCCTCCAACATACTCGTGTCCCCGGTTCGCCGGGAGGCCCTGTTGGGGGCGGTAAGGGACCTGCTGAATCGAGGGGTGATTGTACCAGTTCCGGAATCTGAATGCTTCCAAGAATTCTACTCAAATCTGTTTATGGTTCCCAAGAAGGAAGGGGTACGTCCGATCTTGGACTTAAAAGCCCTCGATCACTTTGTACAAGTGCAGAGGTTCAGAATGGAATCGGTTCGCTCAGTAGTCGCTGCGCTCCATCAAGGGGACTCCCTGGCATCCTTGGACATCCAGGATGCGTACCTGCACATACCCATATGCCTTCGGCATCAAAAGTTTCTGCGTTTTGCAGTTGGGGAAGCCCATTACCAATTTGTTTCTCTTCCCTTTGGTCTGGCATTAGCCCCCAGTCTTTACCAAGGTACTGGCTCCAGTATTAGTGTTGCTGAGACAACGTGGGATCGCAGTCGTGGGCTACCTGGACGATCTCCTCCTGAGAGCGTCTTCTGCCTCAGAATTAGAGGAGGGTGTGACGATCACCATGCAGACCCTGCAAGAATTTGGGTGGCTGTTGAACCTAAAGAAGTCGGTGATTGTGCCGACCCAGTGTCTGGAGTACCTAGGTTTACTGTTGCACTCCAGGGAAGCGCCATTTGAAAATATCAGGGAGATTCCCCTGTTTACTCTTTCCCAGAAAGTGGTCTTTCTAGTGGCCATCACATCGGCCAGAAGGGTTTCGAAATTGGCAGCCTTGTCTTGCAAGTCGCCTTATCTGGTCATCCACAGGGATAAGGTGGTGTTGCGTCCGCAACCGTCCTTTCTACCGAAGGTGGTCTCAGCTTTTCATATCAATGAGGACATTGTATTATCATCGTTGTGTCCTAAGCCGAAGGACTCCAAAGAGGTGGCCCTTCACACTCTCAACGTGGTTAGGGCTCTGAAGGTGTATTTGTCTGCCACAGCTCCCTTTCGGAAGTTAGACTCACCGTTTGTTTCGGTGGCTGGTCCAAAGAAGGGTATGGCTGTCTCGTCGGCCAACATTCCCAGGTGGATCAGACAGATTGTAGTACAAGCGGAACGTCTTGGGCCTTCCGACACCAGGTGATCGCTCAGGTGTGTAAGGCGGCGACTTGGTCGTCTGTCCATACGTTTACCAAGTTCTACAAGGTAGATGTCAGTGCATCGGCTGATGCCTGTTTTGGTCGCAAAGTTTTGCAGGCGGCCGTGTAGTTGCAATTCCATATGCAATTGATATTTTTTCCTGGTTTTTCGATAAAAAAAACACAGTACTTTTATGTTAATGCACTGTTGCATTACTTCCGCAAATTGTTGCGGTCTTAGGGATCACTCCTGTTGAGGATACCCGGTTATGTGGTGGTGTTTTTCCACACACTGTTATTTTTTGTGGGTTTAGTTTTACTAGTTCCCACTTGCCATGGTGGATGAAGTTCTTATGCTGTTTTTCCCACCCCTCGTTTGGCACTGCTTGGGGACATCCCATTTTGTTAGAGAGGAACTGTGTTGGTCGGTAATTCACCGACCGACACAGCACCCGCCCCTCCTTTTTCTCTTTACATTGTACTGCTTGTTGACGTACTGAGTTCTGCTAGAGCAGGCTGTGGGGTTGTAGCCTAGGGACCACCCCCTGGGCGGAACTAAAAGTTCTGAAGTGTTGTATTACAACTTGCCTAGTAATCTCCAGTGATAGGAATGACAACCCATTTTGTTACAGAGAGGAGCTGTGTCGGTCGGTGAATTACAGAGAAAAGGATTTTACGGTGAGTAAAAAAAAATCCTATTTTTACCTACAGGTAAGCCATATTATAGGCTTACCTGTAGGTCAAAGTTACAAATATGACTATACAACTGCTTTAATACCGTGTATTGCCCCCTTTAACCTCAATGACAACTTGAAGTCTTTTGTGGTATTTGTGGATGAGGCTCTTTATCTTCTCAGATGGTTTATGGTTGTGCCCAGAAAGCTCAATTTTGGTCTCATCACTCCAAATGACTTTGTGCCAGAAGGTTTGAGGCTTGTCTTTGTGTTCTTTGGTGTATTGTAAGCGGGATACTTTGTGGCATTTGTGTAGTAGTGGCTTTCTTCTGGTGACTCGACCATGCAGCCCATCGTTCAAGTGCCTCCTTATTGTGCATCTTGAAACAGGCACACCACGTGTTCAGAGAGTCCTGTAATTCACCTAAAGTTATTTGTGGGTTTTTCTTTGCATCCCAAACAATTTTCCTGACAGTTGTGGCTGAAAATTTAGTTGGTCTACCTGACCGAGGTTTGGTTTCAACAGAACCCCTCATTTTCCACTTCTTGATTAGAGTTTGAACACTGCTGATTGGCATTCCCAATTCCTTGGGTATCTTTTTATATCCCTTTCCTGTTTTGCACAGTTCAACTACCTTTTCCCGCAGGTCCTTCGACAATTCTTTTGCTTTCCCCATGACTCAGAATCAAAAAACGTCAGTGCAGCACTGGATGAAAGATGCACGGATCTGTCAGGAGTCCAGAAACTCATTGACCTTTTATACACACACACGCTAATTACCTTTAAACCGATCACAGGTGAGGATGGTTACCTTTAACAGCCATTCAAACCCATTTGTGTCAACTTGTGTGCATGTTTATCAGGCCAAAATCACCAGGGTATGTCAACTTTTGATCAGGGTAATTTGGGCAGTTTCTGTTACCATTATGATTTAAAAAGACTAAACACAATTGATTGATAATAAATGGCTTTAGCCAAACACTAACAGTGAAAGAAATGTTTTTGTATCATCATTCATAATCTCTGAAAAATGTCCCAGAAATCCTAAATTCTGCCAGGGTATGTAAACTTATGAGCACAGCTGTACAAACATATTAGTGATTGCAGCCAAAGTTTCTTGTTTATTCAATAACTAGCATACAATAAGTCCATTCACTACATGCAGGACTGCTGGAGGGTGTTGAATAAAATGTGCCTGCTGGGTGTTCCAAAATGTTGGTGGAAAACCTTATTTTGAAGCTGTTAAAGTAACATAAAATTAGACTTGGTGTTGTCACGACAGGGAGGTAATGTAGAGGCCAACTCTGGAAAAAAAAAACACAATGATTCTACCTTGGGACAGGAAAAGGGTGGTTGGAGCAGAAAATGAAAGCTGGTTGGCATCAGAAAGGCTGGATTCAGATGTATTTTCTGATAATGTACCATAAAGCGCATGTTTTACTGCAGGGGTTCTCAACCTCAGTCCTCAAGTACCCCCAGCGGGACATGTTTTTAGGTTTTCCTTTACTTTGCACAGCTGCTTTAAATCAATATCAATTGCATGGTATTGATAAGAGCTAATTTATCTTAGGGAAGTTTCCAAAACATGGCCCGTTGGGGATACTTGAGGACTGGGGTTGAGAACCACTGTTTTACTGCACGTTATTGCAATGCTCATTTTGAAAGGTATCACAATGCCCCTTGCAATGTGGTGCAGTGGAGTCACTAGGGTGGGTGTCACTCCCTCCCTCCACCAAGTATAGTTCATTGACTTGATTCATATCATCTCTCATACACAGCGGTCACGCATCTAGATGCATTTAGCAGCAGGAACCCAATT
This sequence comes from Lithobates pipiens, assembly GCF_037356315.1. Classification (NCBI taxonomy): domain Eukaryota; kingdom Metazoa; phylum Chordata; class Amphibia; order Anura; family Ranidae; genus Lithobates; species Lithobates pipiens. Next base: position 340,431,839 of record NW_027507758.1, read on the forward strand.
TTTAAGGAAATAGTAAAGCAGATGCAGATTTCCAGGACTGGACTAACAAATCTTTAGACCCCTTTCACACTGGGGCGTTTTTCAGGCGCTTTAGCGTTAAAAAAAGCGCCTGTAAAGCGCTTGAAAGAAGCCTCATCTGCAGTCCCAATGTGAAAGCCCAAGTGCTTTAAGAACCCTTTCACAATGTCAGTGCCCGAAAAACGCTCGTAAAGCGCCGCTTAACCACTTGCTTACTGGGCACTTAAACCCCCCTCAGTCCCAGACCAATTTTCAGCTTTCAGCGCTGATGCACTTTGAATGACAATTGCGCGGGCATACAACACTGTACCCAAATGAAATTTTTATCATTTTTTTCCCACAAATAGAGCTTTCTTTTGGTGGTATTTAGTTACAGCTCGGAGTTTTATTTTTTGCTAAACAAACAAAAAAAGATGCAAAAAAAAAAAAAAAAAAATCATGTTTTAATAGTTTGTTATAAAATTTTGCAAACGGGTCATTTTTCTCCTTCATTGAAGTGCGCTGATTAGGCGGCACTGATAGGCTGCATTGGTGGGCACTGATGGGCTGCATTGGTGGGCACTGATGGGCTGCATTGGTGGGCACTGATAGGCTGCACTGGTGGGCACTGATAGGCATAGTTAAGGCGGCACTAATAGGCACAGATAAGGCGGCACCGATGGGCACAGATAAGGCGGCACTGATGGGCAAAGATGGGCACAGATAAGATGGCACGGATGGGTGGCACGGATAAGTGGCACGGATGGGCACTGATAGGTACCACAGATAGATGGGACTGATGGGCACTGATAGGTGGCACTGATAGGTGGCTCTGATAGGTGGCACTGCTGGGCACTGATGGGCGGCACTGCTGGGCACTGATGGGCGGCACTGCTGGGCACTGATGGGCGGCACTGGGGTGCAGCACCTTTGAGGCAGATTTTGGGTGGCACTGTGGGTGGCACTGCTGGGTGGCACTGTGGGTGGCACTGTGGGCACTGCTGGGTGGCACTGTGGGCACTGCTGGGTGGCACTGTGGGCACTATGGGCACTGCTGGGTGGCACTGACAGGGGGGCACTTACTTTATTTCAGGATGGCACTGCGGGTGGCAGGTGGGCACTGGCAGGGGGCAGGTGTCCGTTTAAATTGCTGGCCGTGATCGGGACTGATGTCCCGAACACGGCCGCCGGCGATCGGCTTTTTTTTTTTCTCCTCGCGCTGTCAGCGCGAGGAGGAATACTAGCCGATTACCGGCTCCGTTTTATCACATGATCAGCTGTCATTGGCTGACAGCTGATCACGTGATAAGGGGTCGGGATCGACCCCTTACACGGATCGGTGATCAGGCGAGTCTCACGGACTCGCCGATCACAGAGCGCGCCGCGCGCGCCCCTCAGGGGGCGCGCAGGCCGCTCGTAACCGGGACTACGTCAATAGACGTAGTCCCGAAAATGTGGGTCCGCGCTATTGCCGTCATTTTGCAATAGCGCGGTACCCAAGTGGTTAAACTAGCAGCGCTTTACCAGCGTTTTTCGAGCGTTATTGGGGCACTTTTAACCCCTGCTAGTGGCCAAATAAAGGGTTAAAAGCGCCCACAAAACGCTGCTGCCAATAGCGTTTTTCAGGCGTTTTTCTGGCGTTTTACAGGCGCTTCCCATTGATTTCAATGGGAAGGGGCGCTTTATTCACCGCTTCAAAAGCGCTGCAAAGAAGCTGCTTGCAGGACTTTTTTTGACGCCCTGCCTGCACAGCGCCTTGGTGTGAAAGCACTCGGGCGTTTACATTGGGATTGCAGTTGCAGCTTCTTTCAGGCGTATTTTTTAACGCTGAAGCGCCTGAAAAACGCCCCAGTATGAAAGGGATCTCGGTGTGAAAGCACTCGGGCTTTTACATTGGGATTGCAGTTGCGGCTTCTTTCAGGCGTATTTTTTAACGCTAAAGCGCATGAAAAACGCCCCAGTGTTAAAGGGGTCTTATAGTGAAAGGCAATTGGCGTTTTCTATTAAACAATGTCTAAATGGGCCATTGACATGCATCACAGTTGAACTTAGGAATGTATCTTTGTAATGTTAAAATAAATTAAATCCTTTCTTATTTTTGCTTGGGGATAGAGTGCAGAGGGATTAGAAGTCTTTGTTAGTTTTTGGGGATGACTGTACCCCTGATAGGGTGAAGACACTTTCTCCTTCAAATGTATTCACTTCCTTTCACAAACAGGAAGTGAGGGCAAAACCCTATCAGCGTCTATCCTTGGGGACACACAGGTCAATCTAAATAGTTTCCTCATTAGGTAAATTGCATTCTAGCATTTTGCTCTGTACAGCCCACATTATTATTAGGTATCTTGAACTTTGGGGTTTATTTACCCAAGGCAAATCCAATTTGCACTACAACTGCAGTTGCTGGAGATCCGAGGGGGACATGCATCTTTGCTTCTACATGATTGGATGATAAAATCACCAGTGCTTTCCCTCAGATTTACAGTGTATTGTATTGCAGAGTGGATTTGCCTTTAACCACTTCAGCCCCAGAAGATTTTACCCCCTTCCTGACCAGAGCATTCGGCACTGCGTTGCTTTAAATGACAGTCGTGCGACGTTGTACCCAAACAAAATTGACGTCCTAATTTTCCCACAAATAAAACTCTTTTGGTGGTATTTGATCACCTCTGCAGTTTGTATTTTTTGCGCTATAAAATAAACTTTGAACAACTTTGAAAAAAGGCAATATTTTTTACTTTTTGCTATAATAAATATTCCACAAAAATATATATATAAAAAAAATCAATTTTTTTTCCTCAGTTTAGGCCGATATGTATTCTTCTAGATATTTTTGGTAAAAAAAAAAAAAATCACAATAAGCATATATTGATTGGTTTGTGCAAAAGTTATAGCGTCTACAAAATAGGGGATAGTTTTATAGCATTTTTATTATTATATTTTTTTTTTTATTAGTAACGGTGATGATCTGTGATTTTTATTGTGACTGCAACATTATGGTGGACACATCGGACACTTTTGACACATTTTGGGACCAGTCATTTATACAGCGATCAGTGCTATAAAAATGTACTGATTACTGTGTAAATGACACTGGCAGGAAAGGGGTTCAACACTAGGGGGCAATCAAGGGGTTAAGTGTGTCCTAGGGAGGTGTTCTAACTGGGGGGTGGGCTACCACCAACATGACAGCGATCACTGCTCCTGATGACAGGGAGAAGTAGATCCCTGTCATGTCTAGGCAGAACGGGGAAATGCCTTATTTACATAGGCATCTCCCCATTTACTTTCCACACTGCAATCGCGGGCTGCCAGTGATCATAGAGTTCCCGGGACCCGCGGGCACCCTCCCACGCCCGATGGGCGGCAAATTTAAGGGGACATACCTGTATGCCCATTTGCCTGCGCCATTCTGCCGACATATATCTGTGGGTGGCGGTCGGCAAGCAGTTAATAAACCCCAAAATACCTAATAATTTGGGGTGTACACAACAAAGTGCTAGAGTGCAATTTGCCTAATGGGGACACTAGGTAGATTGACCTGTGTGTCCTCAAGGAAAGACATTGGTAGGTTTTTATCCTCACTTCCTGTTTGGTTATGTGACAGGAAGTGGAGCCAATTTTCAGAAAAGCTACACAAAGCCCAACATAAAAAAAAGACAAGCAGGGGTTCTAACACTCACTTGGTTTCCCTCAAATGCCCACAATTAGAACAGGATTGTCTTGAGCTAGATTTTAGCTCAGTGCTCTAAATCACTGGTTCTCAACCCTGCCCTCAAGTACCCCCAACAGGCCATGTTTGCAGGTTTTCCTTCATCTTGCACAGGTGCTTTAAATCACAGTCAATGGCTTTGTACTTTGGCCAACTATTTTAGCCAAGATAAATTCCCAAAACATATCCTGTACTTGAGGACTGAGGCTGAGAACCACTGCGCTAAAATGGAAAATGTAATACTTACCGCTCTGTAATTTTCCTTTCCTGGTGCCTATCCATGGCAGCATATGTACAACCCATGCATTTGCTACCAGGAACTTGGATGTTTATGGGCATGCTCAGAGAGTGTGTTTTTTGGGTTAGTAATTTAGCCAAGCCTCTTTTTAAGATGTGTTGTTTACAAGTTAAAAAAAGTTTTTTTGCTAGAAAATTACTTAGAAGCCACAAATACTATGATTTTTTTTCTAACACTCTAGAGAATAAAATGGCGGTTGTTATAATACTTTCTGTCACACCGCATTTGCGCAGCAGTCTTACTAGTGCACTTTTGGAAAAAATATTTTTTTTTAAATTAAATAATAAGACAATAGTAAAGTTAGCCCATTTTGTGTTTCATGGACTGCGCGTGTGTGTGAGTCAAGAGAGGTCATTTGGGTGTCCTTATAGTGTTTGGAACATATGTATTTTTTTTCTTTGTATTTTTGTTTCTTATGTGCTTGCAAAACAGATGTGTTTTAGAGCACGTTTTCTTTGCCTTTGGTTTATTGTATTTTGGGGGGGGGGGGGGGGGGGATAGTTTCCCCTGAAATATTTTTGATGTTGTCAATGTGTGTCATTTGCAGGTTTTCACTTTGATTTCATTGTCTATGCTGCATTATTTTGCAAAATCTTCCTAAAGATGTTGTGACTAATTCGTTTTTAAATCCTTAATAGATGTCCGTTTGTGGGCGCACTCCTGTTAATTTCCTTTGCCAAATGGTCAGATCTCAAAACTATATTAACCACTTAAGGACCGCCTCACGCCAATATACGTTGACAGAATGGCACAAGCACATACAGGTACGTTGCCCTTTAAAAGCCCAGCCGTGGATCGCGAGTGTGCCAGTCCTGAGCTCTGTGACCGTGGCCAGTGTCCCGCGATGAGGTCACAGAGCTGAGGTAAGTGTAAACAAACCTCTCCTCGTGCTTCCTAGTGAGCTTGTCACTGATCGTCTGTTCCCTGTCATAGGGAATGGCGATCAGTGATGTCACACACAAAGCCACACCCCCTACAGTAAAAAAAAAACACACATTAGGTCACACTTAACCCCTACACTGCCCCTAGTGTTAACCCCTTCACTGCCGGGGCATCTTTACAGTAATCAATGCATTTTTAATCGCACCTATCGCTGTATTAATGCCAACGGTCCCAAAAATGTGTCAAAATTGTCCGACGTGTCCGCCATAATGTCGCATTCACATTAAAAATCGCTGATCGCCACCATTACTAGTAAAAAAAAAAAAATTATTAATAAAAATGCCATAAAACTATCCCCTATTTTGTAGACATTATAACTTTTGCGCAAACCAATCAATAAACGCTTATTGCGTTTTTTTACCAAAAATGGTCACTCTATTTTTGTTTATAGCGCAAAAAATAAAAACTGCAGAGGTGATCAAATACCACCAAAAGAAAGCTCTATTTGTGGGGAAAAAAGGACACCAATTTTACTTGGGAGCCACGTCGCACAACCGTGCAATTGTCAGTTAAAGCAACGCAGTGTCGAATCGCAAAAAGGGGCCTGGTCCTTTGGCTGGAAAATGGTCTGGGGCTTAAGTGGTTAAAATGAGGTAAAAAGACTCTCGCTCCTCTTAAAAGGGCATTTAACCTTCCCCCTTGAACGCATATGATTTCCTTGGGCTACCTTTTTCTTTTAAAGGGGAACGTCACACTCCATTCTCCAATGCTCTTGTCTCCCCATATCTAATGCATAAAAAAATGCAATATTTTTTACTTTTTGCTATAGTAAACATCCCCCAAAAATATATAAAAAAAACATTTTTTTCCTCAGTTTAGGCCGATACGTATTCTTCTATATATTTTTGGTAAAAAAACAAACCGCAATAAGCGTTTATTGGTTTGCGCAAAAGTTATAGCGTCTACAAAATAGGGGATAGTGGTGCATCTGTAGCATGTATCTAAAATGTTGCTTCAAAGATGTACGGCTTTAGAGAAAACTTACAAATCTACATTGCAGCTGCAAGATTTTAACACAAAACAAAAAATAGCCTGCCCCCCAATACATACAAGGTTATTTTGGTCTGTTACGGCATGAAATTAGACCCCCCCCATGCGAAAAATACCACCCCAAACAAAAAATATATTGTGCCCCTCCCACACACTAACAAACCCCTAGCCAAACACAGCAAGCCAGCCCATGAAAGGGGAGTTGGTGCTTGGGGGCAGCAGGGGCTAGGGCACCCCAAAAGTCAAACACCTTGTTCCCATATTCAGAGGGACAAGCTAGCCCAAGGAAATCCAAGGGGTTAGAGGGGGAGACAAGAGCATTGTAAAATGGAGTGTGAAGTTCCCCTTTAAAGCAAAAGTTAGCCCAAAAAAAATATGCATTAGAAGGGGGAGACAAGAGCATTGGAGAATGGAGTGTGAAGTTCCCCTTTAAACAAAAAAGGTATCCCAAGGAAATCATATGCATTCGAGGGGGAAGGTTAAATGCCCTTTTAGGAGGAGCTAGAGGAGCGAGAGTCTTTTTACATAATTTTAACCACTTAAGCCCGGACCATTTTTCCAGCTAAAGGACCAAGCCCCTTTTTGCGATTCGGCACTGTGTCGCTTTAAAGAGGAAGTAAACCCGCCCAAAAAATTTCCATTTTAATAATCTTACTCTAATACTGTACATCAGCCTTCATTCTATTTATGTTATATCGCAAAACGAGCGCTGTAAATACCTTTTTTTCTCTTTTACAAAATATCCTCCTTCCGGGTATCTCCCGCGCCATTTCAAATTAGGGCTTTGACGTCCGTTCCGGACGTCATTTCCGCCCTTAGTTCGATTTCACTCCGGAAATCTCGCGCATGCGCCGTAGCGTCAATAGAAATCCTAACCAAGCCTCGATCTCGGTTGCCGTTACTAAGGCAACAAAGCATTCATTCCCCTGCGTGACGTCTTCAGTCACAAGGGGGAGTGTCAGGAAGAGCAGGGATAGGATTACAACGCGAGACTTCTCCTCTGCCGCAGTGAGGAGAATGCCTCGTAATAAAAAAAGGCAGAGAGGCAGGAAGATGAAAGTCGGCAAGACAGTATACGCCGCATTCGCACGACCACACAGCGCAAGCGCGGCTGACGTCACGGAAACGTAAACGGCGGTTTTTACGAAAATGTGACAAGTAAGTTCACTTTCTCAGGCAGCGATCAGCTGCCTGAGAAAAGTATTATCTAACAAGCTAAACATGTTTAGGAGGGTTTACTTCCTCTTTAACTGACAATTGCGACGTGGTTCCCAAACAAAATTGGTGACCTTTTTTCCCCAAAAATAGAGCTTTCTTTTGGTGGTATTTGCGGTTTTTATTTTTTGCGCTATAAACAAAAATAGAGAGACAATTTTGAAAAAAATGCAATATTTTTGACTTTTTGCTATAATAAATATCCCCCAAAAATATATAAAAAAAACATTATTTTTTCCTCAGTTTAGGCCAATACGTATTCTTCTACATAAGCGTTTATTGGTTTGCGCAAAAGTTATAGCGTCTACAAAATAGGGGATAGTTTTATGTCATTATTATTATTTTTTTTTACTAGTAATGGTGGCAATCAGCGTTTTTTTTTTTTTTTTTTTTTTATTGTTACTGCGACATTATGGCAGACACGTCGGACAATTTTGACACATTTTTGGGACCATTGGCATTAATACAGCAATCAGTGCGATTAAAAATGCACTGATTACTGTAAAAATGTCACTGGCAGTGAAGGGGTTAAGTGTGTTTTTTTTTTTTTAACTGTAGGGGGGCGTGGTTTGGCGTCTGATGTCACTGATTGTCTTTCCCTATAACAGGGAACAGTGACAGCCTCACTAGGAAGCACGAGGAGAGGTTTGCTTACACTTGCCTCTCCTCGTTCTTGAGCTCTGTGACCCGATCGCGGGACACCGGCTGCGATCGAGTCACTAATAGTCTGCTCCCTGTTATAGGGAAAGACAATCAGTGACAGCCTCACTAGGAAGCACGAGGAGAGGTTTGTTTACACTTACCTCTCCTCATTCTTCAGTTCTGTGACTCGATCGCGGGACACCAGCGGCGATCGGGTCCGCGGGTCCCGCGGCCGCGGTGCTCAGGACCGGGTTGTGGGTGCGCGACCCACGGCTGGGCACTTAAAGGCAACGTACCTGTATGTGATTGTGCCCAGCCGTGCCATTCTGCCGAAGTATATCGGCGTGAGGTGGTCCTTAAGCGGTTAACAAGGTGCATGTCACATGTTGACAACGTAACATGCTAACATGACCTGTGTGCAAATCTCCTTGAAAAAAATACATAAAGGTGAACCAGCGTTAAAAAAAAAAACCAAATGCATGTACGTCGCTTGACATTTACTAAGATTTTGGCCGCACAGTGAACAAACGCATTTGAACAAGCGCAAGAGCCCCACAGTGCCCCATAATATTGGTGCCTCCATCTTCTCTTAATATTGAATTGAAGACGCCGTGCACCATGTCCTTATTAGTGCACAAATTGCATTTCCTAAGTGCGCCGAGATCACAATAGTAAATGAGGGATTCACGCTCTATTCCCGGTTTCATAAATATGAAAATGTGCATTGCGCCTCTACTGATGGCGTACAGCTTTTGTAAATCAGCCCCATAGTTTGTAGACTTGATAACTTTTGCGCAAATCAAGCAAAATATGCCTATTGCGTTTCTTTTTACCTAAAATATGTAGAAGATCGCCCTCAAATCCTTTATGTGTACAAGAATTCAAGAGACGAACTTTAAAGAGGAGGGCCGGTTTAAAAAATAAAAATAAATTAAAAGTCAGCAGCTGCAAACACTGTAGCTGCTGACTAAATAAGCAGACTTACCTGTCACAGGGCGCCCGCGATGTCGGCTCTCGGGTCCCGGCACTGCCATTTCAACTAAGGGAAACAGGCAGTGGGAGCCTTGCGGCTTCACTGCCCGTTTCCTACTGCGCATGCGCGAGTCGCGCAGCGCTTTGTGAATGGGGTGCGCTGTGTTCTGGGACACACAGTTCCCAGAACACAGTGCGACCCATTACCCAGAAGACGCCGCACGGAGGAGAGAAGAAAGAAGATCTCCACGGAGGAGAAAGAGGCAGATTAGGATGATGGGCCTAGCAACAGGCATTTCTGGTAAGTAAAAAAAATATTTTTTTTTAATTTTTTTTTTTTTAATGATTTTTTTAACAATTTTTTATGTATTTTTTTTTTCAGGGTTGCCCTCCACTTTAAGTTGCTCTCCCGCTGGTACCCAACACCCTCCAGGGTACAGATATGCTTCCCCTCTAACATGAGCCGGTGTTGGCGCCGTGCTGAGGAGGAGGGGACTCTGATCCATATCTTCGGTCTTGTCCAAGGCTAAAGAATTTTTGGATAGAAGTCTGCTGTATAACGCAAACATTTACACGCAATCCCAGACGAGGCCAGATCTTTGAATGCTGCACCATTCAAAGATCCCTACCAAAGCATATAAGAAGTCGCTTTTACGTCATTTACTCAACGCATCAAAAGCGTGTATTCCCCTCCATTGGAAGCAAAATTCCCCCCTGACCATTGGTTGAGGAAAGTGGAGGAGGTGAGGAGAATGGAGGATCTGATCCTCATTGCACAACACAAACAAGAGGCCCATAAGCAGACCTGGGATAGATGGAAAATCTTCATCTACTCTGATGAAGGGCAGCGCCTGCTGGGGTCATAACCTGCCCCTGTCCCTAGTGTCAATGATAAATGGCTACCACCATGTGCTCTAATCTTCCTTCTTCTTTCTCCCCCCCCTTCTCTTCACCCAAGGGAACTCCGGTTTCCTTTGTGGAGAAGCGACCCCATGTCACAGGTGCATATAAGCAGTATATGCCTGACAGGAATACTAATTACACACCTGTGGGCTGGGTTCATAAACATGCCAGGAAAAGAAGTCAGTGCTCAGACTTGGAGACAGCTAAGCCCTGAAGACAGGAAGTCTGGCTAGGAGGGCTCCAGTAGGAAGAGATAGGAGGTCTCAGAGTCTAAGACTGCAGGTGACAGTCTGTGTGTATGTCTGAAGCAGGCAGGTGTAGTCTGTGACTAAAGCAGCACAAAGCTGACAGTGAGTAAGCCAGGAAGCTATCGTTTGTTTATACAGTGATGGTGGAACCCATCCAAGGGAAGATTACTGTTTGAACTTTTTCATTTCCTTTAACCACTTGCTTACTGGGCACTTAAACACCCTTCCTGCCCAGACCAATTTTCAGCTTTCAGTGCTCTCACACTTTGAATAACAATTACTCAGTCATGCAACACTGTACCCAAATGAATTTTTTGTCCTTTTTTTCCCACAAATAGAGCTTTCTTTTGGTGGTATTTGATCACTTCTGGGTTTTTATTTTTTTTATAAATGAAAAAAGACTGAAAATTTTGAAAAAAAGACTGAAAATTTTGAAAAAAAACGCATATTTCTTTGTTTCTGTGACACAATTATGCAAATTATTAATTTTTCTTCATAAATTTTGGCCACAATTTATACTGCTACATATTTTTGGTAAAAATAACCCAAATTAGTGAATATTATTTGGTCTTTGTGAAAGTTAGAGAGTCTACAAGCTGTGGTGCGAATCGCACAAAATTGATCACATCTGATGTACTGGTGGCCTATCTCGCTTCTTGTGACCCGAACAAGCCAGGAAAGTACAAATACCCCCCAAATGACCCCTTTTTGGAAAGTAGACATTCCAAGGTATTTAGTAAAAGGCATGGTGAGCTTTTTGATGTTGTAATTTTTTTCCCACAATTCTTTGCAAAATTAAGATTTTTCATTTTTTTCCTCAAAATGATCATTATAATAGGTTATTTCTCTCACATGGCATGTGTATACCACAAATGACACCCCCAAAAAAATTCTGCTACTCCTCCTGAGTATTACAATACCACATGTGTGGGACTTTTTCACAGCCTGGCCACATAGAGAGGCCCAACATGCAGGGGGCGCCATCAGGTGTTCTAGGAGCATAAATTACGCATCTAACTTGTTGACTACCTATTACACTTTTGAAGGCCCTGGAGCACCAGGACAATGACACGTGACACTGATGACAGAGGGCACTGATACATGGCAATAATGACACTTATACGTGGTACTGATGACACGTGGCACTGATGACAGATGTCACCAATACGTGGCACTGATGACAGATGTCACCAATACGTGGCACTGATGACAGATGTCACTAATACGTGCCACTGATGACGCGTGACACTGATGACAGATGGCACTGATAAGTGGCATTGATGACACGTGGCACTGATAACAGATGGCACGTGACACTGACAGGTGGCACTGATGGCACTTATACGTGGCACTGATGACAGATGGCACTTATACGTGGCACTGATGACAGATGCACTGGGAACAAATGGCACTGACAACAGGTGGCACTGGGGACAGATAGCACTAACAGGTGGCACTGGGGACAGATAGCACTGGGGGAGGATGGCACTTTTTTTAACCTTTTTTTTTTCCACTTACGGCCGCTGCAGCCGTTCATCTCTCCCCTCTCACACGCTGTCTGTGTGAGGAGGGAGAGCGGCGCTGATAGATGATCTCCTATGTTTACATACGAGATCATCTCACATTGGACACGCCGATCGCGCTGTAAACGGCCGCTGTGATTGGCCGTTTATAGCGATCTGTGTTTGCCTGTCTCCGGGGGACACAGCAAACACAGAACTTCCCCGATGCGCGCCTTGGCAGCGCGCATTGCGGAAGCAAACACCAGGACGTCCAGGGATGGCCTCCTGGACGAAAGCGCCTGCTCTATAGCCGTCATTCGGCTATAAGGCGGGCGGGAAGAGGTTAAATAAAAGTGGGATGCCATGCCCTAAAAATGCAAGTCTGAAGTGGCACGTTTATAGAAAACTGCATGTACCACTTGAACCTAATCACCCCGGATCGTCACACCTTCCTTTAAGAAAAGTGAAAAAAGCAGATGAGGAGAGCCCCCGACATTGTAACACCCAAGCGAACACTGCTCTCGATTGAATGAGATTTTGTTTGGAGATAAATGTTTGATCCGCTACTCCACACTATTTTACGTACCATAAATTGCTTTGAATGTTTTCAACCTCTGTATATTCTATGAATCCAGGGTGATATGTATGTATATTTATTATTGTACCGTGGGGTCTTCACCCATTTGGAGTTGAATAAAAATTGATATTTGCAAAAAAAAATATGTAGAATATATATCGGCCAAAACTGGTGAATAAATTATTTTTTTATATATTTTTTTGGGATATGTATTATAGCAAAAAGTAAAAAAAAAAAATTTCTTTCAAAATTGTCACTCTTGGTTTATAGTGCAAAAAATAAAAACTGCAGAGGTGATCAAATACCACCAAAAGCAAGCTCTATTTGTGGGGAAAAAAAATAATAGGATTTTTAAAACAGCTTACCTGTAAAATCCTGTTCTTGGAGTACATCATAGGACACAGAGCCTCAAGTATTTACTTAGTGGGTTATGAGCCTACCTTCAGGTGTTGACACTGGTATAACCAATACAGGAAGTTGCCTCCCCTATATAACCCCTCCTCCTTCCAGGAGCACTCTGGAGCACTTTTGTAGCCCAGCAATATAATCTCACCCCAAAAAACAGAGGGGCGGGAGCTCTGTGTCCTATGATGTACTCCAAGAAAAGGATTTTACAGGTAAGCTGTTTTAAAAATCCTTTTTTCTTTATCGTACATCATAGGACACAGAGCCTCAAGTATTTACTTAGTGGAATGTCCCATAGCAATGCTACTTGAGAGGAGGGAGACACAACCCATAGGGTAACCCCCAGACCTGAGGACTTCTACTGCTGCCTGCAGCACACTGCGCCCGAAGGCAATATCCTCATTCCATCTTACATTCACTTGATAAAACTTTGCAAATGTATGTACTGAAGATGTGGCCTTGCAGATCTGAGACATGGAGGCCTGGTGACGCACCAACCGCTCTGGTAGAGTGCGCCTTAACTTGAACAGGGGGAATCTTTCCCTTTAAATCAGAAGTTTGAATTATAACCTGCGGAATCCAGTTCGCAACAGTGGATTTCGACGCTGCCTGTCCTTTTTAGGACCCTCTGGAAGAAGAATAAGACATCAGTCTTACGAATCTGAGCAGTTTTCTTTAAATAGATTTTCACTGCTCTCACTAGATCAAGACAATGTAGTGACTTTTCTTCCCTGGAACATGGTCTTGGGAAAAACCATGGCAGGACAATATCTTCATTCAGATGAAAGCCTGAAACCACCTTTGGCAAAAAGCCTGGACGAGGGCGTAACACCACTCTGTCCTCATAATTAATCAAATATGTCTCTTTACAAGAAAGAGCAGCCAATTCTGAAACCCTCCTTGAGGAGTATATAGCAATCAAAAATATCAGCTTCCTAGTCAGAAAGACTAAGGGAACATGCTGTAACGGTTAGAATGGCTGTTTTTATAACACCGACAAAACTAAATTTAAGGGCTTAAGGGTGATTTAACTGGCAGATTAATCCACAGCACTCCTTGCATGAAACCCTGGACTAATGAATGCACAGCAAGTGGTCTTTGAAATAAAAATTGATAAGGCTGAGACTTGGCCCTTAATAGTACTCAGGGCCAACTTCATCTCTACGCTTAATTGTAGAAAGGCAAGAATTCTGCCTATGATATATCTCCGAGGGTGCCAACCCTTGGATTCACACCAGGAAACATAAGCTTCAGACTCTATAATATATAGCTCTAGAAGCTGGCTTCCTAGCATTAATCAAAGTAGAGATAACTGACCTGGAAAGTCCACGTTTCTTCAGAATGTGGGTCTCAATAGCCAAGCCGTTAAATTTAGCGTTCGTAAAGTAGGATGGAATATTGGCCCCTGAGATAGCAGGTCTGGCCTTAGTGGGAGGGATCATGGACCCTCCACTGTCATCTTTATGATCTCTGCGTACCATGACCTTCTGGGCCATGCTGGTGCTACCAGTATTAGACTTTCCAGCTTGATCTTGCAAAGAACTCGAGGTAGCAACTGAATTGGGGTAAAATGCATAGATCAGTGAGAACTGATCCCACGGGGTCACGAACGCATCTGTTCCGTATGCGAGTGGGTCCCTTGTCCTGGACACAAAGTTGACTAGCTTCATGTTGAATCTGGACACTAGAAGGTCTACGACCAGAGTCCCCCATCTTTGGCAAACAGCCGAAACACTTTGGGGTGAAGAGACCATTCCCCTGGGAATAACTGCTGGCGACTTAGATAGTCCACCTGCCAATTCTCTACTCCCGGAATGAAAACTGCAGATAGGCATGGGACATTCTCTTCTGCCCAAGTTAGAATCTGGTTCTCCTCTCTAAGCTGAGAGACTCTTGGTGCCACCTTGGTGATTGCTATATGCCACAGCCGTGGCATTGTCGGATTGGATCCTGACAGGACAATTCTTTAACCTGGAGACCTTTCTAGATCCAGATACACTCCCGGAATCGCTAGGATGTTGATGGGCAAGGCTCCTGCTTCTCAGCCTGAAAGGCTGGCATCTGTCGTTACTACCTTCCAGATAATTGGTCTGAAGAACTGTCCCTTCAGCAGGTTCCAAGATAGTAACCAACTGAGGCTTTGGGACACTCATGGGGACAGCCACATTGGCAAGTCCAATGCTTGAATCGTTTTGTTCCAAGTAGACCGGATACTGTTTTGAAACAGAATTGGGCATAGGGAACTGCTTTGAATGAAGCTACCATCTTCCCTAACAACCTCATGCAAAGGCAAATTGAAGGATTTCTCTTCGACCTGATCATCCTCACCAGCTCTTGTATGGAGCTGATCCTTGCGAGAGGCAAGAACACCCTTTTCTGGGCTGTGTCTATGATCAGGCCCAGATATTCCAGCCTTCTTAGTGGCTTTAAGGAGGATTTCTTTAGGTTGAGAATCTAACCCAAACCGTCCAGGTAACTGCTTGTAATGGCTACACCTTGCTTCAAGCGAGCTAATGACTGGTCTATTAACAATAGATTGTCTAAGTAAGCCAAGACAGTTATGCCCTGTGCCCTTAACCTGGCTAGAGGTGGGGCTAATACCTTAGTGAATACCCGAGGTGCGGTAGCAAGCCCGAAGGGCAAGGCTGTAAACTGAAAATGCTTCTGTTCTACTTCGAACCGCAGAAACCTCTGGTGAGGAGGAAATATAGAGACATGCAGATATGCATCTGTGATGTCGATGGATGCCAGAAGTTCTCCTACTTGCAGGATGGAAACGACTGACTTGATTGACTCCATGCAAAAGGAGCGGATCCTCAGGAACGGATTTAGATCTAGAATTGGTCCGATATCCCCATTTGGCTTTGGCACTGTAAATAGGTTTGAGTAAAACCCCAAACCTTGCCCTTGTTTGGGAAGCTGTCTGATCACCCCTTGAGCCAATAATCGGTCTAATGTGTGCATCAGGGATTGCCTTTTCCCTGGATCCTTGGGAACGTTTGATCTCAGAAAACGAGACGGTGGAAACTCTCCAAGCTCTAGCTTGTATCCTAGAGACTGTGGAAAGAGTCCATTTGTCCTGAATCTCCCTTTGCCAGACTTCTGAGTACCTTGGTGAGGGGAGATGCCTCTTCATAACGAGGTCTTGTATTCTGCTTTGCAGACTTGGTCTTCCTTAATGCCTGGTCTGATGGTCGAGGCCGAACAGTTTAAACGAAGGACGCTTATATTTTCTTTTGACTGACAAAAGAGTACTCTTTCCGCTGGAAATTGTTTGAATGTATTTATCCAAACTATCGCCAAATAATCGTTCTCCCATAAAGGGGAAACTAGTTAGAAGGTTCTTACAAGGTGTTTCAGCTGACCAACCATTTAACCAAAAGGGTCCCTCGCATATGTACAAGTACAAGCGCAAGGCGTGATGTCTGGTGAATAGAATCCTTCATAGCATCTATAGCAAAGCATAATGCTTTAGGTAGCTTGGCCAGTTCCTGTGCTTGTTGTGCAGGGAGCTCATTTGAAACATCTGTGAACTGATCCTTTAAGGACTGACAGATGCCTATAGCTGCAATTGCAGGCTGAGCAACAGTACCTGCTAAGGAAAAGAGGATTTTAACAGACCTTCCAACTTCTTATCTGTTGGATCTTTAAGCAGAAACGCATTGTTCAATGGACAAGTTAAACTTATTTATTTTTTTCTTCACATTGGAAATCGCAGCGTCAACTGCTGGAACTTTCCATCTTTTAGTGAATTTTTCTTTTACAAAAGTTTTATTGGAAAATTGAGTACAACAAAAGAACATACAAGTATATTATGGTTACAGTGGATATAAAATAAGAGGAAAATCTTGATGACGGGATATTATATATTTAATACAATATACATCTGTACAAATATTTAGAATATTCGAAGAGAGGGTAAATGCAAAAAACACAAACAGTTGTGATATTTCCTGGTGACGTTCAGACATCATGCTAAAAATTTGATATTTGTTGTGTACATGCATAAAGTTTGTGAATAAAAGAAAAAATAAGAAAATAATCCAGTCTGTCGATTTTGGTTGTCCCATATCACTATAATCATCAGTATTGGATTGACTCCTTTACAACCGGTGTCTTAGAATGGAATATACAAAAAGACAAAAAAGAAGAGAGTAGATTGGTAGCAAAGAGTGGAAAGAAGATATAGGAGATAGGAAAGAGAGGGAGGGGGAAGAGAGGGGGAGAGAGTCCATCCCAGGGGGGTTGGGGGGTGCATAAGGGACCGTTAGATTGATAGGAGCTGATTATGAAATCTGGATGGTTGAGTATATGTCAGGAATCCGCCCGTTCCGTGCGATCGGCTCTCCGTACGCATACGCGCGTTCGTGCCGCGGGTCGTCGTGGGCACGAGCGTCTTCCGACGCCCGCAGGTGCACGTCGTTCGTATGTGCGCGCGGTACACGCACGCACGGGCGAGCGTTAGCACGATTGGCGCCAGTGGCCCTTTTTAAAGGCACAGCTGCAGGGGTTCTGTGCTGTCTCGTCTGCAGCTTGTACCCGAAGTTACCTGCTATTCTGCCTGAACCTTATCTGATACCTGACCCGGCTCCGTCTGACCTTGCTGATCTCTCCTGCTCCGACCCCGGCTTGTTTGACCCTTCTTGGACTGATTCTTGTTGCCGAACCTCTGCTTGTTACCTGATTCCTCTGCTGGCTCCTGCTTGTTCCTGTGTCTGCTACTTCCTCATCCTGAGATCCAGCCATCCTGATTCCACGGTCCGTGGTCTTCTCCCAGCTGCCTTCTTGCTACAGAGAGCTCCCGCTCCAAGAGGATCCTCATCTACCTGGCATCTGCTGCTGCACCTGGCTGGACTCTCCTACCCCGCTGCGCTCCGGTCTCCCTGTTCCCATTCCAGTGAGACCAGAACCAGAGCCGTAAGAGAGGTCCCCTTCCACTAAGTCAGACTCACTATCTGAAGATCATAACCGTACGAGACAGCCATGTCTGAGTCTGCGGAAGGGGCCTCCGCCATGAAGGAGATCTGCTCCCACCTTGCGGCCCTCACCCAGGCCGTGAAGTCTCTGCAGAATGGCTACACCAGATTGGAGGAGCGTGTCCAGCATCTCTCTACCCCGGGTTCACCAGACACCACACCTCAGCCTTCTCCTGTTCAGCCAGCCGCCCATTCGGCAATCATGATGCTTCCACCCGAGCCTAGGGTTCCCATTCCGGAGAGGTTTTCAGGGGACCGCTCCAAGTTCCGGGCTTTCCGCAACGCCTGCCAGCTATACTTTGCCCTCCAGCCCAGGACTTTCTCTCTGGAGGCAACTAAAGTGGGGTTTTTTATCTCTCTCCTGCAAGCGGAACCTCAATCCTGGGCCCACCACCTTCTGGAGAATGACAGTCCCCTTACTCAGACTCTCTCCACCTTCTTCGAAGGGATGGCGCAACTCTACGACGACCCGCAGCGGGCTGCCACCGCCGAATCCGCATTAACTGCGCTCCAGCAGGGCCGTAGGACGGCCGAGGACTATGTCTCGGACTTTAGACGCTGGAGAGCAGATACCCAGTGGAACGAGTCGGCCCTAAGACACCAATTTCGCATGGGCCTGTCTGAGGCCCTCAAGGACGAGTTGGCCCGTGTTGGAACCCCTGACGCCTTAGAGGACTTAATTGCTCTGGCCATTCAGATTGACCGAAGGCTTCGTGAGCGCAGGGCCAAACGCTCTTCTCAACCTCTGAGACCTGCCTGGATTACCGCCAGAACCCCGTCTTCCACACCTTTCTTCTCTCCTCCCCCTCAAAGGGGGCCTGCCAGCGTTTCTCCTGCTCCTGAGGAACCTATGCAGCTTGGATTACTCCGACCTACCCTGTCTCCGGAAGAGCGAGCCCGCCGCCGACAGATGAACTTGTGTCTATACTGTGGCGGCTCCGGACATTATGTGGCCAACTGTCCCGTTAAGTCACGTAAGTGCCTCTCTTCAGTGTCTCGTAGTTCCTTAAACCTGCCTTCCAACTCTCTCCATGTTGCCCTTCTGCTCTCGTTTCAGCTTCCGGAAAGAACGATCCGCGTCAACGCCATCCTTGACTCCGGAGCCTGCGGTTGCTTCATTGATGCTGCCTTCACCAACCAACATTCCATTCCACTCTAGAAAAAACCTCATGGACTCTCTATCTTTTTGGCCGATGGTTCCCAGATTAAGTCCGGTCGAGTCACCCAGGAGACCCTTCCACTACCCACCTCCACCTCCTGCCGACATACGGAACTGTTAATTCTTGATGTAATTTCATCCCCACTCTTTCCTGTGATTCTGGGCATCCCATGGCTGCAGGCCCACAATCCCTCCATTGACTGGACTTCTGGGGAGGTGAGGTTCCTCCCCCCTTACTGCCAGGACCACTGTCTTCCTGGGGCTTCTGTACAATCCGGAACACTTCTCTGCCTAGACCCAGACCTGGACTTATGTCAATCAGTCCCCGAGCCTTACCATGAGTTTCTGGATGTTTTCAGTAAACGGGGGGCTGATTCCTTACCCCCGCATCGCCCCTACGACTGTCCCATTGAGCTCCTTCCTGGGGCAGAGATCCCGTTTGGACGTGTCTACCCTTTATCTGAGAAGGAACAAGAGGCTCTGAAGGCGTACATCTCCGAGAACCTCAAGAAGGGGTTCATCCATCACTCCACGTCTCCTGCCGGGGCTGGAATATTTTTCGTTACTAAAAAAGACCAGACCCTTCGACCTTGTGTGGACTATCGGGAGCTGAACAGAGTCACGATTAAAAACCACTATCCCCTACCCCTGATTCCAGAACTCTTCCAAAAACTGAGGTCGGCTACTATTTTTACTAAGTTAGATTTGAGAGGAGCCTATAACTTGGTCCGCATACGAGCAGGTGACGAGTGGAAAACTGCGTTCTGAACTCGCTTTGGGCACTACGAGTACCTGGTGATGCCTTTCGGGTTGTGTAACGCCCCAGCCACCTTCCAGCACTTAATTAATGATGTCTTCCGGGACTTCTTGGATATCTTCGTCATCGTATATCTTGATGACATCCTGATCTTCTCCAGGTCCCTGGAACAGCACCGAGGACCCCTCGGCAGAGTACTGCTTCGGCTCCGGCAACATGGACTCTACGCTAAAGCCGAGAAATGTAAATTCGAGCAACAGGAGATCCAATTCCTCGGCCAGCATCAGGATGGACCCGCAAAAAGTCGCTGCTGTCCTTGAATGGCCAGCCCCCACTGACAAGAAAGGCGTCCAACTCTTTGTGGGCTTCGCCAACTTTTATAGAAAATTCATTAAAGGATTCTCAGCCATTATCTCTCCCATCACCCAGCTCACCAAGCAAAATATGCGCTTCCTTTGAGGTCCTGAAGCCCAGGCCGCCTTCAGGAGACTCAAGGACTTGTTCACCTCTGCTCCTATCCTCAGTCACCCGGATCCATCTAGACCTTATATTCTGGAGGTAGATGCCTCTGAGATAGAGGTAGGGGCGGTGGTCTCCCAGCGCTTAGGTAAAGACGACCTGATGCACCCCGTGGGGTTCTTTTCCCGAAAACTCTCTCCGGCGGAGAGGAATTATGATGTGGGCGACCGGGAATTACTTGCCATTAAGTCTGCTTTGGAGGAGTGGAGATACTTACTCGAGGGGGCGGTACACCCCGTGCTCATCTACACGGATCACAAAAACCTCGAGTACCTCCGTACCGCTAAACGCCTAAAACCTCGGCAGGCTCGCTGGGCCCTCTTTTTCTCCCGGTTCTGTTTTCACATAACCTATCGCCCTGGATCAAGAAACGTTAAGCCAGATGCACTCTCCCGTATGTTTGACAGCCCCAAGGACACCGCACCTCCGGATACCATCCTCCCTGCTAACACCTTTCTACTCATCCAACCAGACCTAGTGTCTCTGCTAAAGAGTGCTTCCTCCACATCTTCCTGTCCCCCGGGAATCTCATTAGCATCCAGGGAAGGCCTGCTTTGGAAGGACAACCTGATCTTCGTCCCTGAAGATGTGAGAGTTAAGGTCTTGGGTCTCCTCCATGACCATCCGCTCGCTGGGCACTTTGGTGTCCGCAAGACTTTGGAACTGGTACAGCGCTCCTTCTGGTGGCCAGGCATGAGGGAGTTCTGCAAGCAGTATGTAAATTCTTGCCCCGTATGTAGTCGGAATAAGGTCCCCAGAAATCGGGCTTGGAGGCTGCTTAAACCTCTTCCCGCACCCGACCGCCCTTGGCGGATGATTACTATGGATTTCATTGTGGAACTTCCCCCTTCTGAGAACTGCACTGGCATCTTTGTAGTTTGTAACCGTCTGTCTAAGATGGCCCACTTCCTACCCTTAAAGGGAACCCCTTCCGCGACCGAGACTGCCCATATTTTTATCAAAGAAATAATCAGGCTCCACGGGGTACCCACCAATATTGTATCTGATAGAGGGGTTCAGTTCACCTCCCGTTTCTGGCGAGCCCTATGTGAAGCTTTGAAAATAGAATTGGCCCTGTCCTCTGCCTACCACCCACAGACCAATGGGCAAACGGAACGCACCAACCAAACCCTCGAGCAATATGTTAGATGTTTTTCTTCCTTTGTCCAAGACGATTGGGTCTCCCTGTTACCGCTGGCGGAATTCGCCTACAACAATGCCAGCCATGCTACCACTGGGCAGTCCCCCTTTTTCGCCAATTACGGTTTTAACCTGTCTTTTCTTCCCGATATCCTTACAGAATCTCATGTTCCAGCAGTACAGGACACGGTATCCTTTCTCCAGCAGAATAACCGGACCCTGCAGGAGGTCATAACCAAGGCTCAGGCTGACAGCAAGAGGAGCTTTGATCGAGGAAGAAGGGGAGAATTGATCCTTCAAGTCGGGGACCAGGTATGGCTGTCTTCTTCTAATTTAAAATTAGCATGTCCCTCCAGGAAGTTGGCACCCAAGTTTCTGGGCCCGTTTCCTGTTAAGAGGAAAATTAACGAGGTGTCTTATGAATTGTCCCTACCTGATTCCATGAGAATACATCCAGTCTTTCATGTAGCTTTACTTAAGCCTGCTGTACCTGATCCCTTCCCTGGTAGAGAAACAAGGCCACCTGACCCTGTGCTGATTGATGGCAGTGAGGAGTTTGAAGTGGAGGCCATTCTGGATTTCAGAAGACGACGGGGACTCGTCTCGTCTGCAGCTTGTACCCGAAGTTACCTGCTATTCTGCCTGAACCTTATCTGATACCTGACCCGGCTCCGTCTGACCTTGCTGATCTCTCCTGCTCCGACCCCGGCTTGTTTGACCCTTCTTGGACTGATTCTTGTTGCCGAACCTCTGCTTGTTACCTGATTCCTCTGCTGGCTCCTGCTTGTTCCTGTGTCTGCTACTTCCTCATCCTGAGATCCAGCCATCCTGATTCCACGGTCCGTGGTCTTCTCCCAGCTGCCTTCTTGCTACAGAGAGCTCCCGCTCCAAGAGGATTCTCATCTACCTGGCATCTGCTGCTGCACCTGGCTGGACTCTCCTACCCCGCTGCGCTCCGGTCTCCCTGTTCCCATTCCAGTGAGACCAGAACCAGAGCCGTAAGAGAGGTTCCCTTCCACTAAGTCAGACTCACTATCTGAAGATCATAACAGTATATGATATCCAGATTGCCAGACTAAGGAATTTTCTATGCGTGTCAGAAACCA
This sequence comes from Lithobates pipiens, assembly GCF_037356315.1. Classification (NCBI taxonomy): domain Eukaryota; kingdom Metazoa; phylum Chordata; class Amphibia; order Anura; family Ranidae; genus Lithobates; species Lithobates pipiens. The sequence goes on from NW_027507758.1 coordinate 340,453,899, forward strand.
GGGACGTTAGTTTTTCATTGATCATTATGTCATTCATGCGGTTTTTAACTGCCGTGAAACTAAGTACAGGAGTTTTTCAAGACCGTGCGATAGTGAGTTTCGTTGCATTAAAAAGATGTTGAGCTAATTGACGTTCCAGGAGGAGGAGCTCAAGGATAGGTTTGCATAGCAGGGCTTCCTATGGGTCTCTTTTCAGGTTAGAGTGGAACATATTCCATAAAAGAGCATAGACCCTGATCGAAAGTCTACAGGCCTTTGGGCATGTCCACCAAATATGGGCCATTGAACCTATTGACAGGGCAACACCTATAGCAATGAGGAGAGTAGGGATGAATCGTGCTAGCCTTTCAGGTGTGTAATACCACCTATAAAATACCTTATATGCATTTTCTAGTATAAGGACATTCCTTGAGCTTTTTGTTAGAGATATCGTCAGTCTGCCAGTCTTCTGGGTCCAACTGTTTCCCTAGGTCTTTTTCCCATTGGGAGGTGATATTTTCTCACTGGGGGTTTTCTAATGGAGATGATGGAGGAATAAAGTAGGGATATTACCCCCGGGGAGTGAGGAATAGCCCTGCAAATTCTTTCAAAGGGGGTCAAGGTGTAAGGGGTAGGTTGAGCCCAAATGAGTTGTTGAAGAAAATGTTTGATTTGAAGATAGCTATAGTGTTCCCGAAGAGGAAAATCATGAGAGGATCTAAGCATTTCAAATGTGACTATTCTTGTAGGGGTGAACAGAGAATGGACATCTGTGAATCCATTATCCGCCCACCAAGAGCATTGTCTAGGGTTTTCACTGCTAGGGCGAAATAGTGGACAATGGGCAAGGCGCAATAATGGCAAGTGGGGTGATAGAAGGCCAGCTGAGAATTTTATAGAGTCCCATAGACATATAGAGTGGACCACGCATTGCCTAAATCTATTCGGACGTTTCAAAGGAGGGAGCCAGGGTATGGAGGATATAGGTATAGGGTGTGAGTTGACCAAGTCGATAGTGGCCCATAGTGGCATTTGGTGATGTCATGAAGGCAAGTTAATGGGGCGATACTCGCCGCTGTGTAGTATGCCTGAAGGTTGGGGAGCGAGAGACCCCTGCTGATCCGTTGGGCATACAATGTCTGCCTATTAATTCGAGGACGATTGGAGCCCCATATAAATTTGAGAAGTTTGCGTTGTTGGATTCGTAGTACATAAGAGGCTACTGGGACAGGTAGTACCCAAAATAATACAGTAATTTTGGGAGGTATGACATACGGACCGCAGAAATCCTGCCAAACCAAGATAACATTGCAGTAAATTTTCGAAAAAGAGGGGGAAAATTAGCCTGATACAAACCTTATATTTAGGAGTGATGTGGATGCCTAAGTAGGGTAATGAGGGGAGCCATTGAAATGGGAAGTGTTCTTTTATAGAGGATAATTCTGAAGGGGAGAGATTCACTGACATTGCTTTAGATTTGGCGGGGTTAACCCATAGACCAGAGAGGGATGCAAAGGTCTCCAGAAGCGAGAATAGGTTAGGTAGTGAAATTCTAGACAATGTCATTGTCAATAGGATATCATCTGCGAAAAGGGAGATTTTGTGTGCAAAGCCTGCCAATTCAATGCCTTTTATATCCGGATGTGAACGAATCGCCTCCGCTAGTGGCTCCAAGGCCAGGACGAATAAGAGTGGCGAAAGTGGGCAGCCCCGGCCGAATAGGAAAAATAAGGGATTCAAATCCATAATATTTAATTTTAGCTTGAGGGGCATCGTACAGTGCCGCACAAGAACGAGGTACCAATTAAAGGTAAAGGTATTATTAGGCAATTAAAGATATGGGTCGGAAGTTAGCCCAAGAGGTGTGGTCATGGTCTGGCTTTGGCAGCATCACTATATTGGCTGTCAGTAGGTCAGACTTGAAGTTCTGACCGTTTTTAATGGAATTATACATAGCCGTCAAGAGAGCGTCTAACACCTCTACCAGCTTTCTATAGTAAAGCGCCGTGAAGCCATCCGGACCCAGACTCTTCCCTATTTTTAGGTCTTTAATACATTGTCGAACTTCCGACTCTTGAATATCACAGAAATTCTGTCCTATCCTGATCTGTCTTAAGATCTTGGGCCGAATATAAGGTAACAAGTCTATAGCGGAATTCGTGTAGTATACTGACCCGGTTACTAGTGAGTAAATTATGTTGGGTGCGTAAGTTAATAGGGGCTGGCTTGGGATTAAATGTACGCAGTCTCTTGACCAGCATCACATTTGGTTTATTAGCCTTGATGTACCAATGCTGGCGAGACCAGCGCAAGGTTCATTCTGCCTGATCGGTAAGACAGAGATCTAGTTCTGTGCGAGCCAGGTCCAAGAGCTTACAGGTGAGGGAGTTAGAGCTTAAAGGCTGTTGAAATAGAATCTAGCCGGGATTCCAAGGTTGACTGCAATTTTTGCCTGGCCTTTTTGCGTTTTGATGCTATCTGGATAATGTGACCTCTGAGCACAGCCTTGTAGGCTTCCCATAGAGTTACTGGGGAAGAGATTGAGAAGGAATTAAGGCGGAAATATTCAACTGAAGTATCTAGTAGGTTTTCTTGAATGTCTTGCAGTGATAACAGGGAGTCATTCATGATCCAGGGAGAGTATTGTATATGTAAATGGTTATGCATTAGGGACCAGCAAACTACTAGGAGGGGGTCGTGGTCTGTCCAAGGGCCGCTAAGATTGAAACTGATTCTATTAAGGGAAGATGTTTTCTGAGCATTATGACATTATCAATTCTAGAGTGTGAATGATGCGGATGGGAGTAATATGTATAGTCTTTACTCGACGGGTGTAATTCCCTCCAAAGATCTACCAAATCATAAGAGCGTAGGGATTGAGAGAATGTTTTAGCTGTGGGAGAGGCGGCTACCCTTTCAGTGGGATATTTGTCCAATACTGGGTCCAGGGCTGCATTTGAGTCCCCTGCTAACAACAGGGTCCTCCTCTGGTGTGATGTCAGAAAGGCACAGATATGTGACAAGAAGGGTCCCGGGTTAGAGTTGGGAGTATAATAGGTCAAAATGGTAACCTCTGTGTCCTGAATGTTTCCTACGAGCAGAAGATATCTGCGGTCAGGGTCTGCAATCTGTTTATCGAATCGGAAGGGGACCGATTTACGAAAGGCTATTAAAACTCCTGTTTGGTTGGGCAATTGGATAAAAACACTTGGGGGTATTGGGAGTCAAAATATTTAGGGTAAGAGGCGGAGGAAAAATGAGTTTCCTGTAAGCACGCAACGTCAACATGCTGTTTAAGGTACTTAAACACTTTTATCCCTTTTTGAGGTGAATTCATGCCCTGTACATTTATTGACAACCAGTGTAATGTCATAATAAAAAGGCAGATAAAAGCTTACCATTGGTTCCGGATGCAACCCCTATGGACTCAGGGACAAGGAAAGAAGAAAATAGAGAGAGGTAGTAAGGAGAGACATGGGAAAAATAGTGAAAGAAGACAAGAAAGGTAAAACAATAAATCCGAGGGACTCTCATAAGAAATATTGTTAGTACAGCATTAGTGCTACTGGACGTGGGTTTGTGGGCCCACCTGGAGGTCGGTGGTTGGCTAGGATCATGGTCCTATACAAGCGCTGACTCTATGGGGGCGCAGTGGTCCGCCAGGCCTACTTGGCATATTTAAATGTTGAAAACAAGAAAAAAGTAAGCACAAAAGTGCATAGTAATGAGTGCTAACTATAACATAGTATGACATAATATCAGACACGAACAATTAATTAACAGTAAATTTTAACTCAGGCCAATATATAAACAATCCCCCTGGTGGTTCCCCAGAAAAAATCTAAAGGGAGCCCGGGAAGGTCATTACTAGAAAACAGAAGTGATTCCCTTTAAAAGACTTGACATAACAAACCTTATTAACCAAAGATAGATGTATATAAACTAGCGTATCAACGACCAATGCTAAAAGCCATAAAAAATAGGGGCATACCCTGCCACCTGCATGGGCATCAGGCAAGCCCCCAGTCTAATTAAATGGCAACTGAAGAGAAATGGCTCAAGAACATCAACCTTCCCGCAGTCACGGGCCTCCCTCCGCCCCACCCGCCATCTCTCTCATTGGGCGGTCTGCGGTGGTCGGTCCACAGCCGACAGGGCAGGCCTCCAAAAAATAAAAGATAAAAATGGAAAAAACCCAAGGAAAGGTTTGATGTCAGTAACACCACTTCAGGGGGCCGCTCCATTATCATGGAGTGATAAAGTAACATCCATAGTTCCGGCCAAATTAGGCCACAATAGTAAAAAAGTAACAAAAATACAGTTCAGGCCTCTGAAAGGGTAGAAATATCATGTATAGGGAGAATAAATGGTCAGCCCATGGGAACATCCTGGTAGCGTTGGGCCTGAAGCGAACGGAGGGCCTGGGATCCTTGTTGGGAGGCCTGCAATGGCTTACGGGAAGTCTGTGCTGGTCGGGAGCGGGAGGACGATGAGGATGGTTCTCCTTGAGATGGGGGAGATCCAGCTGCAAGTCCTGAAAGTGACATCTCAGGTCGATCAGAGAAGATGCTTGGACTTGACCCACCGGTAAGAAGAGGACAGTTTAAAGGGGAACCCTCACCTATATTTTATACCTTGGGTTTGCAAAATTTGAAGTTAAGGTTTCATGTTCCTTCTTTTTGCAATGGTGACCAGGGATAAGTCCGTGAACAGTTGAAGGGAATAATTTTGAAAGGAGAAATCTGGGCATTCGCTTGCTGCCTTCAGGAGTCTCTCTTTAGTGCGGTAGTAATGTAGTTTTACAATAACATCCCCAGGAGGGCCCTTCGTAGGTTTAGGAGCTAGGGACCTGTGGATGCGGTCGAATTCCAGGCGTTCCATGGGAATTTCAGAGGCCAGCTCTTGAAAAAAAGGCAGTGGCCGTGCCTTGTAAATCAGTTATGGTCTCAGGGATCACGCGGATTCTCAAATTGTCCCTGCAAGCTCTATTTTAAAATTCCTCCAGTTTATCATGCAAACCCTCCAACTCAGCATTAAGTTTTTCAACTTCTTCCTCATGGCCCTCCAGCACAGTAGTGGTTAAATGCATTCTCTGTTCTAGTTGATTTGTGTATGGCCTAGTTCTTTAAGGCCATGAGGTCAGAGGAGAGTTTGCATGAAGCTGCAGAGATCTCATCCCTCACTATAGAACGAAATCTGGCCAGCATAAACATGCTGCTCAGGGCTTACCAGATCCGAGGGGAACTGCTGCAGACTGTCCGAAGGAGACACTGGGCCTGCTGTAGAAAGCCTTGTGGAGTCGTCAGGCTCAGGAGGCTCGGGTGCCATCTTTTCCCTGCTGCAGAGTTCATCGTAAGCTGTTTGAGAGGTTTCTGTTTACCTCTCTGCGAGCGGTACATGCACACGGGTGCCTGTCGCTGTCTTGGGGACTGGATTATTCATGTCTGCCCAGGTATAGCGCTCTGTTAGCTGGGTATATAGTGGCTGGCAGCGAGAAGCGCAGGGAATAGGCAGCCATCTCCCACGATCGCGCACATGCGCCCCCCTAGTGAATTTTTCTTCCATAGGATAGAGACTTGAGTCTCTTTGGAGGGGAAAAATGCTTATCCGGATGATCCCATTCAGTATAAATAAGATTTTTTTTAGTAATGCGTGGACGGGAAACGCATGCAAAGGCTGTAAAGGCTTCAAGGAAACCAAGGAGGAGACCGGACCTACAGCTAAATCTGCATGAACGCAGAGCGAACCATCTTTGTAAGGCTCTGCACTTCAGATTGTGCAGTAGGAGCTCATGTATTGTTTCCTCCGCAGAGGAATAATCAGCATATCTTTCCTCCCGATCATCTGAGGGCAATACCCCATCCTGTCCCCATAATTCTTTTGGACTCTCCACTGACTGTAAAGAGTCTAAGGTGGGAGAGGGGGGATCTAGGATGCTTCCTATACACTTGGATGGAGGATTAGATTAAAGCCGCTAATCTTCCTTCTAAGCCTTGCAAGGCAGAGGAAAATGCATCTTCAGTCACATATACAGGTGCTGAAGTGTGTGAAGCAGTTGCACCACCGCTAGTTTCCAATGACTAACCCTGGCTTGCCATGTCTGATCTCTCTGAAGAGGAAGACAGTATGGAGGCATAACTGGGACTCCCAGCGCCTGGGGTGACACCTTAGGTACCTTTACGATAGGTATGGACGACATAGTGCAAAGCACAAAGCAGAGGTACACATAAAATATTTGCTTGACAACAATTCTAGCAAAGACAATGTCACCAAAATAACAGTTCTTTTGCTGCTAAGTAACAGGTTTTTCCTGTCTGAAAATGCCTGTTTGCACCCTTACGTGCCCAGCGCTCTGGTGTCTCTAATGCCGCATACACACGATCAGACTATCCGGTGGACTTAGAAAGAAGTTTTAACTTAAAATTGTCCACCGGACTCAGAAGTCCGGCGGACAATCCGCCCATCCATGTGCTAGTCCGCCAGACTTTTGAAATGAACTGACTTGCACACACACAGAGAATAGTCCGTTCATTTTGAATGTGACTCCAGGTAGACGGGACTAGCGAAGGAAGTCAATGTCGCCGCCTCCATTGGCGAGATTGACACCTTGCTGGCCCCGTCACCTGGTATGGACTTAACGGGGAAGCCCTACGCCAAAAAACGTTGTGGGGTCCCCCCCAAAGTCCATATCACACCCTTATCCGAGCAGGCAAATGGCTTTGTTCCAGTCTCCTGAATGTAAACACGGAAGCAACGTCCCTTCCGGTTTACTCAGCTTCCAATGGCGCCGGATTTAAAAAAAAAAATACAGTATTCAGAATCGCCATTTTCAGTGATCTGAATACTTTGAAGTGTAAAGGAGGGATTTGGGGTCTTTTAGACCCCCGATCCCTCCATAAAGAGTACCTGTTACCACCTATTACTGTCACAAGGGATGTTTACATCCCTTGTGACAGCAAGAAAAGTGAGCAATTTTTTTTTTCAAAAACACAGTTTAATAATGTAAAAATAAATAAGAAAAAAAACATTTTTAAAGCGCCCCGTCCCGCGACCTCTTGCAGCAAAGAAAACGTACACGGAAGTCACGCATGCATATGTAAACGGTGCTTAAATCATACATGTGAGGTAACACCGCGATCAATAGAGCGAGAGCAATAATTTTAGCACTAGACCTCCTCTGTAACTCTAACCTGGTAACCGTAAAAAAAACTGAAAGCGCCGCCTATGGAGATTTTTAGGTACTGTAGTTTCATAGTTGCCATTCCACGAGTGCGTTTAATTATAAAGTGTGACATGTTTGGTATCTATTTACTTGGCATAACATCATCTTTCACATTATACAAAAAATTGGGCTAACTTTACTTTGTTTTTTTTAAATTGATGAAAATTTATTTTTTCCCAAAAAGTTACATTGAAAACACTGCTGTACAAATACCGTGTGACATAAAATATTGCAACAATCTCAGTTTTATTCTCTAGATTCTCTGCTAAGAAAGTATATATAATGTTTGGGGGTTCTAAGTAATTTTCTAGCAAAAAAATACTGATTTTAACTTCTAAATACCAAATGCCAGAAATGGGCTTAATCATGAAAGGGCTAAAGATCACATAGTGGCTTAACAACCACTTTAATCATAGATGGATTGATTACATACTTACAAGGGGTAATAGATGTGGGTTATATGGCCGAGTCTATATTTTGCATTTAGACTCCGTCATATTAATTGTGGGACAACCTTTGCCTACAGGCAGTACAATAGGGTAATTTATCAAAACCTGAGCACACAATATACAGCAGTTTTGCATGGCAACCGGTTTCGGTCTTTCATTTTCATACATTAACTGAACAACCTTAAAATAGAAGCTGATTGGGTGCCATGCACAGCTGCTCCAGTTTTTATGAATCCCCCTCATTATGCCTTAGACCTGAAGGACTGTATAGGCACTATAGCAGGGGTGCCCAACCAGTGGCCCGGGGGCCACATGTGGCCCGCGGAGCCCTCTGATGTGGCCCTCAACCTCCTGCTCTAAGATGGCAAGTTGGCAAGCCCAGATCACGGGTTGCCAACCCACCATCCCAGAGCAGCAGTTTTGTGAATGAAGCCACTGGTAGTGGAAGCAAGTGGCTGCGGAGCAGAGCCACAATAGCCAATGCTTCCTGTATTGTGCCCGCTCCTGTCACAGGCAGAGTGATACCAAATGCATTCCACCTAGGACAGCAACAGCCAGCGATACCAGAATGGAAGATAAAGGTAAGTTTACTACTAAATTCACAGTATATATGGATATATCTGTTTTGCAGTGGTTACTGGGCTGCTTTCAAACTGATCCGCAGGTGCAGTGCAGCTGCGGGTTACCTGCATTGAGCCATAGACTTCTGTTATTACCTGCGGGTTTGTTGCGCCTTCAGAAAGTTCACCACACCTGCAGGATATAATAGAAGTTTACAGCAAAGTGCAGCTAACCTGCAGAAAAGTCACAGGTTCACTGCGCTGCACCCGCGGTTTGGGCAAATCGCAGCGCATCAGTGTGAAAGCAGTCTTAGCCCTTGTACACACGGTCGGACATTCTGCCATCCAAATCCGTTGGATTTTGTCCGACGGATTTTGTCCAACGGATTGTGTCCGAAACTGTTGCATACACACGGTCGGACCAAGTTGTCGGAATTTGCGTTTGCCAAGAATGCGGTGACGCAAGCCGTGTACGGCGGGACTAGAAAAGGGAAGTTCAGCACCACGTCACCAGCACCCTTTGGGCTCCTTCTGCTGATCTCGTGTTAGAAGTTTGGGGAGAGACGATTCGCGCTTTTCAGATTAGTGATTCAGATCGCTACTGCTCTTCGGTTTGTGCTTGTCTTTGCGTATCTGATAATCAGTGCGTGCAGTCATTAAGTATGTGTTTCTCATTGTGGACTATATCTTGGTATAGTACACTTTGAAAGGCATTTTTTATTGTCTGCTTGCGTCTGCTATTCAGGTCGTTCTTTCAGGCCTTGCTGTTTATCGGTGCTTTCTGGTGTCCGTTCTGACCAGCCGACCGTTTTCAAACCATGTTTCGTCTACATACTCGTCGTAGAGTTTGTGTTGTGCAGGTGCTTCGTGTTGGGGTTCTTACTTTGACACAAGCCCGGTCCATGAACAGGGAGGGGAGGCGTTTGTGGACCAAGAATTGGTTGCGCCAGCGTGACCAGTTCTCGCACATGCCTTTGCTCCGTGAGATCAGCAAGAATAATCCTGATGATTTCAGGAATTATCTCCTGATGACGGACCCCGTTTTTCACCGTCTGCTGGCTTTGCTGACCCCTTATATCATCAGGCAGGATACCTGCATGCGGCAAGCCATCACTCCGGAGCAGAGGCTCATCGCCACGTTGCGCTACGTGGCAACAGGGAGAAGCCTTCAGGACCTCAAGTTCTCTACAGGCATCTCCCCCCAGGCTCTGGGGATCATTATTCCAAAGACCTGTTCTGCCATCATTCAGGTCCTGCAGAAGGACTATATGCTATACTATTCATGCTTGCTAATGTCTTGCATTTCTTTCCTCATTCCCTAATTACCATCATTGCAATATGCTCTAATTCATATACTCTGCCCCTTTGTCCTCAGGCATATTTGCCTCACTAACTTCCACCCAATGCTATTCTTGGCCCATAAAACTATAGTCTAGTCACTTACCAATGTCTTTTGTCAGCTCCATAGTATTGCTTTTCCCTAAACACCCCCTAAAATGTCTAAAAATGTGATGTGTGTGCTTCAATTCATGCAGAGTGACTTTTTTTAATTTTTGGGGTTGTGCCAAACTCATTAGTAACCCCCCTTCCCCCAACTGCTAGCTAAGCTGATAGCAATCCTCTATCTGATGACTTGACCAAACCCAATACACACTATACCTACCTTTTTGATGATAACATTTATGGATGAATTCACCTAAGCATGTAGTGCAAGGGCCTCAATGCGTTCAAATGCTATTTTTTTTTTAACCTATTAATTATCTTGATATGTAATAGCAGAATGTCAAAATGTGCTTCCATTTTGTTTTCTTTTTGGTATTATGACACTTCTTACCTGTCCGGTGGGCTGCCAATAGTGTAAGTAAGGAGGGGCTTCCCAAAGTATCACACATTATTTGGGCATTCAGCTCTCAATCAAGTGGAGAGGGTTACCTGTCCTAAACATCCCCCCTCATTTTTTAGCAAGGGCCCATCAGATGGGGGGGGGGGGGGGGGGGGGGGGGTGATGACTCTCACAAGGGGACCTTATACTTTAGGCTTTAAATACTCAATTCCCAAAATGTTATACTAATTTTGTCCAAAAACGTTGGTGTCTAATCTGCTTGCAATGTTGATTTGTCAAATTACTAATTTTTGTTCTTGTTTCACTACACAGTGTCCTTCAACGCCACAGGAATGGCAGGCTGTGGCCTCCCACTTTGCCAGTTTTTTTCAAGTTGTGCCTTTTTCACTAACAGTGCAAACCCAAGTTCAGAGCGAGATGAGGGGACAGTCTCTTCTTCAGATAATGTTATTATGTTGTGGGTCTGCTACACACACACCTTCTTTTTGTAACTAATGTATGTAGTGCATTACTGACCAAAATCATGCTCATTTTCAGCACCATGGCAGGAAAATGGCATGATTGTCCAAATTTACACCTCACTGTGGGTGTTTTTTTTACTAAAGGCACATCCACTATGCACTACAAGTGCACTGCAAAGTACACCTGAAACTGCACTTGGAGTGCAAAGGGGAGTTGCCTTTAGTAAATCACACTCCTTCTCAGCACAAACTAAAATTGTACTACAAATACATTTTTGGTGCAATGAAAAAGGAAGTTAAACTTTTTAATACAAGCACATTCACATGTGCGTTTCGAAAAGGTTTTTACAACAAACCAAGAAATTGTGTGTATCAAAAACAGAGTTTAATCCAAATTTTGTTTACTTGTTGTTTTTGTGTAAACAGGCATGTATCAAAGCGTAAAATACAGAACACAGGAACTTACAAAGTTCAACTTTGAAAAGTGAAGACAATATCAGACATGAGTATGTACAAACTGGGCTGATATTGCCTTCATCACATGGGGTGTCACCCCTGAAAAATCCAAATTTGGAAGATGCACACAGTGTCTCAACATGTGCTATCTCCCATCATGGGGGATCAATGTACATGCTTTGGGGCTACAACCCCTTCATCTCAGACACTTTACACAAAACACGTACATTGATCCCCCATGATGGGAGATAGCGCATGTTTGCACACTCTGTGCATCTTCCAAATTTGTAATTTCGAGAAATACAAAATTTTTTGTTTAAAATATCAAAAATAAAACCCTATCTAGTTTTGTGTGTTTCACACTCTCCCCAAAACATCAATGATGTTATTCATTTTATTTTTAACATCATTGATGTTTTGCTGTTTATTTTCCAAATCCCAATTGCACCCCATTATCTCCCCAATCAGGATCTGGGCACTTTCAGTGGTAAAACGGGAATCTTCTTCCACATCAGAAACAAAACAAAGCAAAAAAACACACCATGTAATAAAAATATGGTGACATATATTGATGAGCTTACCGGAAGCTGTGTTCTCTGACACTCACCTGTTGTGGTGACAATTTGCCCAACCTCCACGATCTCTCCCTCCTCCTCCTGCTCCTGCTCCTCTGTTTCTGCTTTTGGAAGTTGGCCTTCTTTAGAAGGGGTGTGGTCCCTGGTGTCCTCATACTTGCCGAGTCTTCTCTCCCCTATGAGAATGTAAACAAAGAATAATTAGCACACAGAGGGCAGAAATAGGAATCTGAAACATTGCTTGGAAGTGTTGTACAATTGTGTTTTTTTGCCGAGTTCCAAGGTGAGAACATTATTGGGGACACGTTGTTAAGCTGGAATACTTCCCTGCAGAACGATGTTTCTTACGAACGAATGAAACCATGAACTTGAAAGTGGCCATTTTAAAATGCACAACATGAAATCAAAGCACATGGAGCAGTATGCAAGCAAGAATAATCATATGAACACACGACAACTACTTACTTTTTTTAAGAACACGCTTGATCCTTAGGTACTGCTCGTGCTCCCTCAGTTTCAGGTCTGACCAGCGTTTTCTCAGTTGATCCTTGGATCGGCGTACCCCAAAATTCTTCTGAAGACTCTTCACAACTTTATTCATGATCTTGGCCTTTCTGATATTTGGGTTTGGGTAAGGTCCATACTTCCCATCATAGTCGGTCCTGTTCAATATGTCGACCATCTCCAACATCTCTCCAAAAGACATATTTGAGGCCTTAAATCTTCTCTTCCTGAATCGGGACGTTTCAGGCTCCGGGCTTTCCTCACCCTCCTCCTCGTTAGTGGAACTATTATTAGTGCGCACCTGCGTTCTCTCCGCCATGTGCTCTCCCCACTGCACCGGAAGCGAAGGGGCGGGGAATAGTCTAGAAAGAACATCAGGGGTGGGTGGAGTTTCATGCATGCGCACTGTATATAAAACGCAACACGTCCGTACGATCTGGGAAGAGAGTGAGGCGTGGACGCGACGAACGTGCAAACGAAGGAAAATTTGTTAACTTGGTGCATCACTAGACTAGACTGCTTCTAGCTAGGCCGAGGTTGGGAAAAGATTAGGAGGGTTTTTAATGGCATTATTAGTATTTGAGGGTTTGTCTCGTGTTGTGTCTTGCAGACAATATGGATCCATTCAAAAACCCAAATTTTATGGGGCTATTCCTCGAACTCTACAAGGAGATGCCCTGCCTGTGGCAGTTCCACAACAAGTTTTATGCCGACATAACAAAGAGGAACGCAGCGCTGGAGAAACTTCTTTCTTTGGTGCGGATCATGGTCCCCACGGCAGACATGGCCTATCTGAATAGGAAAATTGGGGCCATGAGGATTACCTATCTCAGGGAGAGAAAGAAGCACCTGGAGTCCTTGAGAGCAGGAGATACAGATGCCGTTTATTACCCCAGGATGGTTTACTTTGAGAGGCTGCATTTTCTGGTAGACCAGGGGGTACCCAGGCCACCACTTTCCAGTCTTCCTTCAATGCATCCTTCACCCCCAGCTGAGGCTTGCAACGTCCAACCTGGGCCTTCCAGGCAGCAACATGTGGTGGGGCCCAGCTTGAGACAGGTATTGCATTGTTGAACATATTTCTTGTGTTACATTTAATGATGTTAACTAGATGTTCTTATTGATTAGTAAGTTGTGATTTATCAAAGTGGTTTACATCTCAATAGACAGTAGTGACCAAAAATTATTGGGATGGGAAAGAAAAATGCTGGGCTCAGAATGATAGTCTGTTCTATTTGGTAACATTCAATTAGCAAAAGCCAGGAGCACAAAATGGTGTGATTGATGAGCAAAAAAATAAAACTATGTCCCCTTTTCATACACAGGAAGTCCTCAGTCGGGGGGAGGCTGTGGCAAGTGGCAGCCACGAGGTCGACTAACGCCCTCCTTCTCCTCCTGCCCCAACTACAGGAGACCAGCCACAGCCTCGAAGGATGCCTGGAGGAAAGTGCCTAAGGAAGACGAGTGAGTGATGGCCTGGGTTCAGTCTGGTCTGCCAGAAGATGCAGCCTCTTGAAGATCCACATCCTGGGGACATAAATGGCATCTGAATTTCCTGTTCTCTAGGACTTCAGGACCAGACTTCTCTCCCTGAGATATGTACTCCTCAGGCCACCAATTTTTTATATTCTAATTTGTTCATGTCTGCCCTGGGGGCCAAAGGCTGCACCAAAGTAACAAGTTTCTCCAGCGCTGTGTTCCTCTTTTTATTTTATTGCGACCAAAAACGAGAGTTAAACTTACCGGTAACTCTGTTTCTAGGAGTCGTTCAGGACAGCACTAGAGATAGGCTCCACCTCCAGAGGCAGGAAACACCATCCAGATCTTGAAAGGGCGGTCTCCGTCCCTTCCCCTTCAGTCTTGTAAACGAGAACTTCTCCGGAAACGGCTTCTGTAATGACAAAAACACTTGTCCAGCATTATAACAGCATATAGAGAGGGAATCCATGCTGTCCTGGACGACTCCTAGAAACAGAGTTACCGGTAAGTCTAACTCTCGTTTTCTCTAGTCGTCTGTCCAGGACAGCACTAGAGAGGATCAACGAGAACTTACCAGATTAGGGGGGGACTACCGCTTGAAGGACCTTTCTCCCAAACGCCTGGTCTTGCGCTGTAATGCTTCTGTAATGCTTCATAAACGTCGAGTAGCTTGACCAAGTTGCTGCTCGCCAAATTTGTTCTGGTGTCGCTCCAGCTCGCTCTGCCCATGAGGTCGATAGTGCCCGTGTAGAGTGAGCCATGGGGGAAAAAGGACATTCCATTTTCATTCCTTTGTAGGCTTCTACAATAGCTTGTTTGATCCACCTTGCAATTGTATTTTTTGAAGCTTGTGACCCCAATTTTTTACCCGCATGTAAAACAAATAATGCATTTGATTTTCTAATGCTTTTTGACATCTCCAGATACTGTAAGACACAGGCTCTCACATACAGTGGGTTAAACTCTACCTCCTTAGGATTAGTGGGGGACCCACAGAACGAAGGTAAAACAATTTCCTGTCTTCTATGGAACTTTGTCACTACTTTGGGTAAAAACCCAGGGTCCGTGCGCAACACCAGCCTATCTTCGAAAATTTGTAAAAACGTCTCTTTCACCGAAAGTGCCTGAAGCTCGCTAATGCGTCTGGCTGTGGAAATAGCCACTAGGAACACTGTTTTGAGCGTGATCCATTTCAAGGAAAGTTCTTCTTCCCGAGACTTTTTTACCCATCCCTGTAACACAATTGACAGGTCCCATTTCGGTAAAATTTTGAAAGGAACAGGTTTAATCCTGGTCAACCCCTTAAAGAACCTGCTGACTAGCGGGTCTGCCGCCAGAGGTTGATCCAAAAAAACAGACAGGGCCGCAATTTGTACCTTTAAGGTACTAATGGCCAGTCCCTTATCCACACCGTCTTGTAAAAACTCCAGGACTGTCGGGATACTTATAGACACCTTTTTAGTGTCCAACCATGAACAAAAAATCTTCCAATACTTAACATAAATTGCTTGGGTTACCCTCTTTCTACTAGAAAGGAGTGTTTTAATCACCCCATCCGAGAGCCCCTTAGACTTCAAGAGACTCTCTTCAGACGCCAGGCCGATAACTTTAGGGTCTGTATTTCTGGCAACAGAACTGGACCCTGGGACAGCAGATCCTCTCTCTCGGGCAGTATGAGGGGAGGCTCGTCTGTCAGGCCCAGCAGCATTGAGAACCACGGTCTCTTCTGCCAATACGGAACCACCAGTATTAATGTGCTCCTGCAAAAATTTCCTCAGGACTAGAGGAATTAGCTTGAATGGGAGGAAGGCGTAGCAAGTGTGAAACGCCCAGTTTTGTGCCAAAGCGTCTATCCCTTTTGCCCCTGCCTCCCTCTCTAGGGAGAAGTATACTGGGACCTGGGTGTTCGCTTTCCTGGCGAACAAGTCCACCTCCGGAAGACCCCATTTGCGCACTATCAGCTGGAAACTCTCCCTGTTCAGGGACTATTCTGATTCGTACACCCGGTGTCGACTCAAAGTCTGGCAGGTGGTTGTCCACCCCCTTTAGATGGACCGCTGAAACCGATTTTAGGTTTTCTTCTGCCCAATGCATGATCGTACTTGTTAGCTAGATCAAGAATGGGCATCTCGTTCCTCCCTGCTTGTTTAGGTAGGAAACCGCCACTATACTGTCCGAGAGGACCTGTACATGGTGGTCCTTCAGATCCCTGGCAAACACCCTTATGGCTTCCCAGATTGCCTGCAACTCCCTCCAATTGGCCGACCTCTGGGACTGTGTCTTCCCCCAGCATCCTTGGGCTACTTTTGACCCCAAGTGGGCCCCCCAGCCCCAAGCACTGGCATCCGTGGTAATGCGGACAGACACTGGAGGAGACCACCATAGACCCCGTACTAGGTTCTCCTCTCTCTTCCACCACCAAAGAGACCTTCTGGTCTTTGAGGATAGATGGATAGTCCCGTCCAGGGATTCTTGTGTCCCGTCCCAGCTGCTCAGAATATTGGCCTGAAGGCACCTGAAATGAGCTCTTGCCCAAGGAACCGCAGGGATTGTTGCCAATAATAGGCCCAATCCTGCCATAGCTGATCGGATGGAAATTGTCCAATTGGACGGCAAAAAGGTTACCATCTCTTTCACCTTTTCTACTTTTTCCCCTGTGAGGAAGACTTTCTGTGACACTGAATCTACCAGGAAACCTAGATACTGCATGGCCTGTGTTGGTATCAAGTGCGACTTTTCTTCGTTTATTAACCACCCCAGCCTTTTTAGGCAAGAGATGGCTACCCTGAGATCTCCCTGCAGTTGGAGCTTTGAGGGGGCGAAGAATAAAAGGTCGTCCAAGTATGGTATGACAGCGATCCCTTTCAACCTTAGGGGAGCCAACGCTTCTGCCAGGACCTTGGTAAATATCCTGGGGGAAGAAGACAGACCGAATGGCAGAGCCCTGAATTGGAGGTATCGGATCTGCCTTCCCCAAAGAATCGCTATCCTCAAATACTTTTGAGAGTCTTCTCGAATCGGGATATGTAGATACGCGTCCCTCAGATCGAGAGAGGCCATGAAACAATTTGGAGGGAGTACTGATCTCACTGTAAAAATTGTTTCCATCCGGAATTTCTTGTAAGTTACCCACTTGTTCAGTAACTTCAGATTCAAAATCAACCGGAATTTGCCTGACGGTTTCTTCACTGCAAACACATGCGAATAGAAACCGTGGTTTATTTCTTGTGACGGAACTGGCACTAGAACCCTCTGGTCTATTAAATCGCCAATTTGCGACAGCAAAGCTGTCGCTTTCTGGGGATCCTTGGGAGGCTTGGTCAGACACATCCTTGTAGGTGGGATGTGCTTGAACTGTATTTTGTAACCCTCCCTGATGATCCTCAGAATAAAAGTATTTGGGGTAGTCTTTTCCCACTGTGGGAGGAACTGCCCCAGTCTTCCCCCCCCCACAGGAACCAAGTCACTGGGATTTAGTGTTTTTTTTAGAAGAGGAAAAGAGATTGCCTTTCTGTTTTCCTCCCACCCACTGTTTCTTAGGGGTTGACTCCTTAGAGGTCTGTCCTTGTGACTGTCCCTGCCTTTGAGGACAAAAAAAGCGTTTACCTGTAGTCTTTTTGGGTTTAACAGGAAAGGCCTTCTTGTCCGCAGTACGGTCCAGGACTTTCTCAAGATCCTGCCCGAACAAGAGGTCTCCCTCAAAGGGGATGCCACATAACCTTACTTTTGAGGCCGAGTCTCCTGACCAAGACTTCAACCAAAGTGCCCTGCGAGATGCATTTACGAGGGCAGCGGTCCTGGCTGACAATTTAACAGATTCCGCAGAGGCATCTGCTATATAACCTGCTGCTTTATGTAGCATAGGAAGGGAATCCAGGATTTCCTTTCTGGAGGTCCCCCCTTCCAAATGGCCTTGCAATTGTTCCAGCCAGACCTCCAAGTTGCGAGCCACTATTGTCGTGGCCATTGCAGGTTTTAAATTAGTCATGGTTACTTCCCATGACCTTTTCAGCAGCACCTCCATCCTTTTATCCATGGGTTCCTTAAGAACACCCATGTCCTCAAAGGCGAGGTCTGTTGATTTTGCACACTGGGAAAAAGCTGCGTCTACCTTGGGCACTTTGTTCCAAATACAAAAGGGGTCCTCGCTGAAGGGGAATCTCCACTTCATACTTTTAGGAAAAAAAAGCTTTTTCTCTGGCTCCTCCCACTCTTTCTTGATCGAATCTACCAGTGTGCTATGAACCGGAAAGACCCTAACTGAATCTGTCTTTAGGGTCCGATACATCCGGTCATGCAAGGATAGGGAGACTGGCTCTTCTCTAATTTCAAGCGTCTCATAAATCAACCCCAGTAAGGCATCAACCTCCTCGAGTGAGAGCCTGTATCTGGGAGAGCTTGACCCTTGAACAGGAACATCTCTGGATGATGCCGCCTCACTTAGGCCATCCAGAGAATCAAATTCCTCTTCCCCCGATTCGTCACCTTCCACTGGGGTGGAAGCAGGGGGAACTGCGGCTTGTTTTGGGGTTTCAAGGTTCGCTAACATTGCTTTGATGGACTCCATTTCTTTCTGTACTCCAGAAATCAAATCCTTACAGGCTCCCGTAGCTTCCTTATAGACTAATTTGTCTATGCATGGTTTGCAAAGGGGCTTAGACCATCCTTCTTTTAATTTATTCATACATGAAGGACATCTCTTCTTCCCCCCTGACCTCTCTGGTTCTTTGGGCAGAGCCCAAGACAAGAGAAGGAGAGAAGAAGGAAGGGAAAAACAGACAAGCTAACGTCAGCGAAACCTTAGCAAAAATAGGACGCCTTCACCAAACACCTATGTGCACCCCACCAACCGCTAACAGGATTCGCAAGACTCTTTAGTCCGGATCCTGTTTGAGAGAGGGAGGGAGGAAAAAACACACCTGGACCATTTCAGAATGCCTTTGCATTGATTAGTCCATCACCCCCCCCCCCTCTCTCCCAGCCCTGTAGGTACAAGACACCTCTGTTTGCCTACCTGAGCTGGTTCGGCTCCACTGCCACTCTCCACTGCATCCATATCCAATCGGAATCTTGCCTAACCGCCTGGAGGCTTTTCCCTTCGTTAGAGATGCAGCACGAACGTTATGTGGCCGGGGCTTTTTAAAATATCCGCCAAGGTCCCGAACGTCCACGCTCGCCGCGCGACCCGGAACCGGACGTGGATTGCCGGAAGTCCTCTATCCTCCTCCTGCGTTCCACAGGCCGGAACTCGATGTCTGTGCCCGCCCCCCACCTGACTTTGCGCCCAATTTCGAACCTATCATCAGGCGGGGAAATGTCAGCCCTCCCCGGGCTTCAGAAGGAGAACGCCGGTTCGTAGCTGCTGTCAACCCGACCGGAGGACCTCAGATGTCCGTTACCAATAACAGGTACCCAGAACTCCTTCCCCGTCTCTTATGGGCAATCCCACCGTCAGGGGAAGGAGAGCTCCTGATCCAGCCTCCTCCTCCGGTGGAGGAAACACAAAGACTGAAGGGTAAGGGACGGAGACCGCCCTTTAAAGAGCTGGATGGTGTTTCCTGCCTCTGGAGGTGGAGCCTATCTCTCTAGTGCTGTCCTGGACAGACGACTAGAGAAATAAAGTTTTTTTTGTTTGATCAAATACTTGTGTATGTGTTTTCCTTCAAAAAGTACAGTTTATTTGTGAGCAGGCAGGTACATTTCAAAAAAACTAAGTGACATGAATAACAAGGGGTACCAACAATAAACAACCTCCTGTAGATTAAAAAAGAAAAACAAAATATCAAAAATACAATAATGTTGTTGTGGTAAGTTTACACCCAACCCCCCCCCCCCCCCAAAAAAAAGGAGAAATTAGCAAACTGTCTTTAAAGGAGATTTTTAGGAATTAAAAAAAAAACATCCAAAAAAGAATAAACAAAATCTAAAATTGTGTAGACGTGACGCAAAATAAAATTGTATTGCTGAAATGGTGAAAAAAGAGTAATGAAATACGTTTGGGAGAAGTGCGTGTGACTATGAGCATCAAAAGAAGTTCGTTCTTGCAGCATTGTAAAGAACAAGAGAATGCGCTTCATGAATTAATTTTTAACATTGCAGCGTGACAAATGTGCTATATCGCTTACGAGCAGTAGTTTTACCTGAACGAGCGCTTCCGTGTCGGAATTTGAATGTGAGCACGCGTGGCACCTTGTCCGTCGGAGTAGGCTACACATGATCGGAGTATGTCCGATCGGACCAGTTTGTCCGAAAATATTTCCAGCAAGTTGGAAAATTGGGTCCGACGGATATTCCGACGGAATCAGTCCGATGCATACCACACACAGTCGGATTATCCGACAAAACGGTCCGATAGGACACATTCCGTCGGAATCTCCAACCATGTGTACAAGGGCTTAGGCCCCTTTCACGTAATTGGTGTGACCCAATCAGACTTACTACTCACTTCTATGGAGTAGCAGATGTAAACGGCCTACCTAAAAAAAAAAAATGGAAAGGGATCTGCCCCTTCCATCTGGGCGAATCAGATTGGATCAGAGGGCCCATAGAGTAGAGTGGGCTGTGTCCGTGGACATGAACCTGTCATCCTCCCACTCCGCTCATTGTGGCCCGCGACCAGTTACCAATTCGCTTAAGTGGCCCTCGCTCTTCAAAAGGTTGGGCACCCCTGCACTATAGGGTATAGTAAAGATAATCATGAAAAAGGATATAATCTAGAGCCAAAGATTGGGTCATAAAGTATTGGCATACCTGCTACAGATAGCCGTGGAAGCAGTCATGGATAAATGAATGTGCTTTTGCGGGTAATTTAAACCAAAATTATTTTAATTGCTGTTAAGACATCCTGTCCCAAGAAATACAGTACTTGGATATTATTCAAAGTTATGAGATGGTAAGAAAAAGGGTAGTCCCTCAAAGTCCGATTGGATTATGACACTTTTGGGAGTGTCAATCTTTGCTATCCAAATAGTGAGGCAAGGCCATTACCACAAGAATTGATACTACCATATATGGTGGTTTCTCAAGGACTTTGAAGGACCATGTGAAAAAAAAAAAGAAAAAAGCATAACGTGACTGTAAACACCACATTCCCAGCTTTATTGCCCAAATATCCAGATTGTTTCATACAGTAAAAACACTGCTAGTAGCCATGCAAAAGAAAATTGATAGCAGGTAAAGGCACTTTTGTTCTGCTGCAAACTCTGAGGCCGCGTACACACGGGCGGACTGTCCGTCCAACTAGGTTCGTCAAACAGTTTGACAAACAGTCCGTTCAAAATTAGCATGAACGGACTTGACCACACACGATGAACGAACAGTCCGCTGAAAACTTGCGCGATGACGTGAACGGCACGTACGACGGGACGAGAAATTCGGCGTCCGATACACTGCAATGCAACCTTCGCCGTGTAAATTCTTTCTGAGCATGCGCGAGACTTAGTTTGCCGAACAAGCCTACACACGAGCGGACTGTCCGCTCAAACCAAGTTTCAGCGGACAGTCTTACGGAAATTCCGAAAAACTTTGTTCGTCAGACTGTCCGCTGAAACTGTCCGCTGAAACTGTCCGCTGAAACTGTCCGCTGAAACCCACACACGAGCGGACTGTCCGCTGAAACACTGTTCAGCGGACAAAGTTGGACGAACAGTCCGCCCATGTGTACGCGGCCTGACATGCAGCAGGAAACACAGCAAAGATTCCTATGGAGCTGCAGCTTAGGTAATTATAACCTATAAAAAAAGAAAAGAATACTGGAGCTCAAATAATTATCTATTTATATATTGGTGCGCTACTATCCAATATGCCCCTTCTATGGAATGAGGAAAAATGTGTGAGATTGTGGATTGCGCCCCTATCTTCCTTTTTTTGAAAAAAGATATATATGTGTTCAAACGTATCCACTGTGTATATAGTACAAATATATCTCAACAAATACCACTTACTTTTTAGTGTTTTAACAATTACAAACTGCTCCTACACATCAGAATGCATGCATGTGCAAACACTAATAACCAAAAAAAACCGCAAAAGCCAATCCCCAAAAAAACGCATATTATATACCAAACCCCTAGACAATGCATGAGGGTTGGCTTTTTTAATTAATACAAGGAGAAAGATAAAAGGAGAGATCAGACATGGAGAATATTTATGTACACACAGGATTGGATAGTGAAATATTAGTGTCCTAGAATATTGTTTATAGTTGGGTTCAGAATAGTTATGTGTGATTTGACACCCGGGAATGTAAGTGTTACAACATATTACTTGAGATTTTATACATGATTGTTTACTTCTGAGAGGAATTTGCTTGTATCATGTTGTTTATGTTAAATGGACAGAGGGATGAACCTGATCATAGTGGGTGTTTAAACCCCCCCCCCCCCCATCCTCATTTATGTTAACATTTTAATATTATTTTACTTTATATATAGCTTGGCACCTGGATTAACATAGGAATGGGGCCACATATATATGGGGTTTAATGGAGGATATGGAGAATATTCTCCTCTAATTGCATCCTAGTAGCACCATCCCAACATTCTGGGTGTCTGCGGGAAGGATGGGTGGAGTACATATGTATAATTGAGGAGGTCTAAGTTGCCACTTTAGAACTGATATGATTAAGAGATCTGGTTCATTTCTGGTCTACATGAAAATGGTGTCTGGACGAAGTCGAGACTTGGTTTGATCCTAATGGGATCTGGTTCATTCTTGGTCTTCAAGAAAATGGCGTCTTGATGAAGTCGAGGCTTGGTCCAGTCCCAATGATATTTAAGTGATGGATCAGCATATCACCTGTGCCTCAGGAGGACTTGAGGTATTACGAAACATGACGGCCTGTTTATACTGATACCACAACGTTTATATTATCCCCTTGCACAGGTGTATATTTGCTTTTTTTTAACCGTTTTATTAATTATATATTATTTTCGTTGTGCAATCGTTTTTTGTACTATGGCCATGGTGGCTAATACCCCAGGTCTTACCTTTATTTTAACAAATAAATAGCCCCCTTTCAAACGGTACATTCACGATTGGATTAGTTTGTTCCCCCCCCCCCCCCGCCACTTGTGGCCTGGCAGCCCGAGTGTTTCTGTTTTATCACAGGTTCACCGACTGAAGAGCTTCCGAGCGCAGCCCCACATCGGAGAGCAATTCAGATTGTAACAGGAAGGCACGCGGATAATCTGCAGCGATTGGCTGGCTGGCCTGTCTATCCTCTCAGCACTACTGAAGACCGAGTGAGAAGGATCGGTTGTCTCTGGAAGGTATCGGCTTTGTTTGGGATTTCCTGTGCTGTCCGCACACGAGGACGCTCTGTCGGATTGAGGGACCCTGGTGGAGCGCGCGTCTGGGAGAGATACGTTTATCTCCGCAGAGGGCTATTTCTGCCGGCGTTACCGACTACGATTATCTGGGAGTCCATCAGCTGCGGTAAGGGTCCATATTTACTTATGTTACCTGGAAATCATAACGGTTCAAGACATGGGAGCATCATTTTGATTTAACCCAGAGAAAAAGATTGAACACTATTCTTTTGGGACTCTTACACATTTTGTATATTTGTGTATCACTTTTTGAAAAATTACATACACGGGATTATATTCTTGTTTCACTTCAGCACTTGATATTCAACATGGACTTTTTATAGGCTTCATGTGTATTCACTATTTACTATAATCATTCTAATTTTGATTGCTTCACAGAACTCACATATACTTAGCACAACATTATATATTTTCTTAATTTTTTCTCCATAGTGATATTTGATGGTGTTTTGGTTGCAGCTTTATTTTTTCTTTTAAATTCCCTAGCGCAATATTGTTTTATTTTATATGGTATATGCCAACCCCCCCCCCCCCCCATTTCAATCCGTATACACTCTCAAATAACGTGTGTATAGGAATGGGATCCTGTCCCCAATTCCAATATTATTTTCAATCAATAGTCCTTCAGTGTTCACGTGTGCAACTCTCCAGCGCAAAACACACTTCGTGCCACCACCACCACCTTACGAAATGGCCACTCACCAAACTTGGATAGAAATTTGCCTTTGGTTCATTCAGTTGATAACCACTCCTTATACTCGCTTTGTCTCCAGTCAGCAATCCCTCGATTTATACGTACTCATAAAAAAAAAATATATGGAACCAACATAGTGTAAAACGTTCCAATTTTTAATGTAAAAAACTTAAAAACAATTTGCACTCACATATTTGTGTGTCATCTAGCCGCCACTAAGCTTATCCAGCCATGTAAAAACGGTGCGTTTTGGGCAAGACAATGTTGTTCCACAGGTAACCTTCCTCTCTTCCCTGAGTTCACCTGTTCCCGGCACCTTCATTGCACTGCAAATGATTCCCACAGCCTCTACGTGTTTCGCAGTTCCCTCTGCGTCATCTTTTTTTTTTTTAAACATATTTTTATTGAAAGTTTACACAATACAATTTAGTAGGTTGGTTGACAGTATTCATGACAAAAGAAAAGAGAACATTCAAGTGATCTAACAGGTCATGATGACATACGTTCTGATCGTTAACAAGGGGGGAGAGAAAAAAAAAAGGGAGGGGGAGGGGAAAAGAGGGAGGGAGAAGGGGGGGGGGAAATGGCACCCAGGGAGGTGTACACCCTCCTATGGCTAGGATAATGGAACCCAGTGAAAGAGACAAGCATTGGTAGGTGGGAAACCCTTACATAGAAATAAAAACACATGCACCCTTCATATATGATACGTGTCCAGATCTAGCATAAATGTATCCAGGTTTCAAAAATGGACTAGGGAAATATAGAAGGACGGGCAGAAGTTTGCACATCACAAGGTCTAGTTGTGCCAGGGTCAAGTGAGCAAGATGGAGGCTGATTCAGCAGGTGGGTAGAGTCCTGTGGAGGAAAGGAGATGTCTTGTGAGGTCGATATCTTGAGTCTCCCCAGCGTGTTACTGATATTATGGCTTAAGTACCAACTAGTGTTTCGGAAGGGATAAATAAGATGTAATATCTTCCAGATTGAACGATTGTTCGATATAATCCCTCTATCTAGTGAAGAAGCGGGGAGTACAGCTGAAATGGGAGGAAATAGCATCAAGTCTTTCTATGTGGAACAAGGAGAGCAGGGTTTGTTTCACCCCTTGTAGACTCGGTGGAGTCGAGTTAATCCAGTGGTTCATAATAGTTCTGTGAGCTGCTAAAAGGCATATGTGTGACCAATGGGTAAGGGTGAAAGGTCATGTGGCTGTCTGTGACAAAGGTGGAGGTTCGCAGCTAAACAAGCAGGTAAGTGGGTCTTTAGGCACAGGTAGTTTGTTGATGGTTAGAATATAGTCCAGTACTGAGTCCCAAAATGTGGATATTGAAGTACAGTCCCACAAGTGATGAAGTAGGGTGGGACAATCAAGGGAGCACCATGGGCATTTGGCTTGCGAGGGATCCACATTGTTTGTGCGGAAGGGGTAGTAGGCCCTATGAGTAATTTTAAATTAAGTTTCCCGCCATTTTTCCCGAAATTACAAGTTTATGGACGAGTTTGTATCCTTTCAGGATTTTTTCCGGTAAGCTTGCATCATTGAAGATAGAGGCCCATTGTTTAAAGGGAGCAATACGGTGTTTGTCTGCATGGTGAATGATTAGGTGAGAATAGAGGGTAGAGATGGAGTAGTCACCCTGTTGAAGCACAGCATCCAAGTGTGATTTACGTAAGCAGTCCGGGCGCAGCCCTCCAATTGCTTTCAGATAGCTCGACAGTTGGTAGTAGTGGAACACATGAGAAGAAGGGAGCGAATATTCCTGAGACAGGATTTGGTAAGGTTTGAGTTTTCCACGGTCAGTTTCATAGAGGGAAGCAACTTTGTCCAAACCACGTTTCCCCCAGAGATCAAAAGCTGGATGAATGGTGGAGGGTGGAAACATGGGGTTGCCTTGAATGGGCAAATGGTTAGAAAAGTTAGTGGGTAACCCCAGGAGCCTCCGAACCTCCCTCCAAGCTACCTCAGGAAGCTCTTTATAACCTATAGTTAAAAAAAAAAAGAAAAAAAAAAATGAAAAAAGGCCATTTAAGGATGGTGCTACAAAGTGTACTTATCTTTCAGGGTCGTGTCAAACTGATGCACACTGATCACGGGGGCTCAGAAACAAACATATTTATCTGTCAATTACCAGTTCTGTTCTCTGTTGATTGGGTAGGGCATTAACAACATTATGTAAGTAAACAATTCTGCGCACAAAAACAAATAAAAACCATAAAAAAAATGTGAAAAATCCATCAAAAATGTATATATAGATAGTTTGTGCTTGCTGCACTCCAAACGATAAACCAAAATATATAAATATATAAAAATGTGCTAATGAAAGTATTTCAAGTGTCCGTGCGAATAAATTCAGCAGTATGAGTGCAAGTCCACCATCTATTTTGTTATCTGGTGAAAGAAAACATGCAATCAGAAATCCTCCACTGTGACTTCCCTCTGGGCACACTGTCACCTTTAGAAAATGAGGCTTTAGGCCTCAAGACAATGTTTTCCTGGTGGAAAGGCCCTATACAGCATAAGTCCACTAGCTCAGAGACCCTCGAATCTGAGGTGAGGGCCCCCTTGTGAAAGAGGTCAGACTTGTAAATGGCCAAGGCTGAGATTTTCCCCTCAATAGTACTCAAGGGCAGATGTTGGTCTAGACTAGACTAGAGAAAGGACAGGATCAGTCATACAGAGTAGCTCTTAAGATAGAATTATCTAGCCTTGCACTATGCAAAGTATGTTCTCCAGGTGTGATGGGAGACTTTAAAAGAAGTTGACTTTCTAGTCTTCAGAAGTTAGTAGGGGATACTTTAATCAGAAGGGCTGCTAGAATAATTTATCACCAGGATTGCCTCAACCGAATGGTTTGCTGTCTTCCCTGGTGCCAGGGCTTGGCATGTGGTGGACCAGGTTGATAAATTACCTGGAGGGGCTGGGTATGACCCAGCTGTCTTGGTCCACATTGGAACCAATTTCATTATCTATGGAAGGTGGAGACTCCTTGAGAACAAATTTAAAAAACTAGGCTGCAAGTTGAAGGGAAGGACCTCCAAGGTGATATTTCCTCAAATATTGCATGTGCCATGTGCAACACAGGAAAGGTAGGGGGGATTAGAGAACTGATTGCATGGCCAAAGAGTGGGTGTAAGGAAAGATTAGGGTTTTTTAGAGCACTGGGCTGACTTTTCATTGGGGTGCAACCTATATGCTAAAGATGGTTTGCACCCAAATGGAAGGGGGTCTGCTGTGCTGGAGAAGAGGTTTACAGGAAGGCTGGAGCAGTATTTAAACTAGAATTGAGGGGGGAGGGTGAATTTGATTATAATGGGACAGGGGTCAGCCCCTATTGGTATGTGGAATGGGGAAAGATGGGGGGAGGGCTATGGCAGATGATATGAAGGTTCCCATGTTACAAACAACCATTGAAGATGGTAGTATTTGTACTAAAAGAGAAAACATGCAACATACATGTGCAAAATGTGACAATGAATTATAGTGTTTGTTCACCAATGTCAGAAGTCTGCCAAGCAAAATAGACGAGTTGAAGCTCTGGTGCATGAGGAAATGGACTATGATTCCATTGGTATTACTGAATCTTGGCTTCATTCTGCACATGACTGGGCTATTAATATTCCTGGCTATGCTATCTTTCAGAAAGACAGGGTAAAATGGAGGGGTGGCGGTGTCTGCCGCTATGTGAAAAATGATCTCAAAGCGTGTGTAAAAGAGGACCTAGTTGATGGAGAGTGAAGAGTCTGAAGCATTATGGGTGGAACTGTACATGGGTGTGCGTCTTACAAAGGTTATCACTGGAGTTTGTTATATACCTCCCAGTATTAACGAGGAGGTGGAGACTGAGCTCCTTGCACAGATGGAAAGGGCTGCAAGGGCTGGGACATTGATAATAATGGGGGATTTTAACAACCCGTAAATTGACTGGAGTAATGGCACTGCTGGGACAGTTAAAGGGCAAAGCCCTTTCTGACACTTTGTTTACATGAAAAAAGATATTTTGGCTAGAAAATTACTTTAAACGCCCAAACATTATATATTTTTTTTAAAGCAAAGGCCCTACAGATTAAAATGGTAGGTGTTACAACTTTTTTTTTTCACAAACTATTTGCACAGTGATTTTTCAAACACATTTTTTGGGGGAAAAAAACACTTTTTCTTGGATTTTCTGTTCAAATTCTTTATTGGTAAGATATCAAAGAATACCAAGCAGTGTTCATTGGTTTCACAAGACTAATACAATGTATACAATAAACAAGGGATACAAAAGGTCATTATGGGTATTCGGGGTAACAAAGTGCTTTAGAATGCCATAGCGAGAAAAAGTTCCACGAGGGAAATATCATTTGTTAACCTAAAAGTAGGCATAAACAAAAAAACAATACGGGGCTTGAAGATGTATCAGTACAACACGCTACCAATCACAAACAAGAGAAAAAGGGGTAAAGGGAGAAGTAAACAGGTAAGGGAGAAAGAAGAGGAGAGGAAAGAGCCGCGCGAGAGAGGTCGGGAGTACCGTATAGGCCTGGGTCACATAACTTTACTCATATTAAGGGGAGGGGTAGAGGGGAGTCGAGGCTCTAGGAGGGATTCATCAAAATCGAGGCGTTAGGAATTGGTCCACCCAAGTTTGCCAAATTTTAAAGTGTTGGGGGATTCTGTCTTGAATTTTGGCCTCGATTTTACCATGAATCATGGCTTGAATGATTTGTTTTTAATCTCTAGGACACATAATTAATGAATAACATAATTTAGGCGATTTTCAGGCTTTGGCTATCGTTTGGCTGCGGGTGTGAGCTGCAGAAGGAGACAAAGCCGAGCTCTAGTACAGTCTAAGGTAACTTGATTCAGCAGCACGAGGGACGGATCGGGGACCAGAGTAACATTGAGCAAGGTCGAAGCCATGCAGAAGAGTGCTGTCCAAAACTGTTGTGCAATGGGGCACGTCAAACAAATGTGTGCATGCGTGCCCACCTGGCCACAGCCTCGGAAACACAATGGGGGATAGCCTGGCACAAATTTAGAGATCCTTGCCGGGACCAGATACCACTTTATTAGGACCTTTTAGTTTGTTTTTCAAGTGCTATGATGTTTTGTGAGGATGATTTAGTAGTAGCCCATATATCATCCCAATCCTGTATGTCCAGGTCAGTTGCCAGGTCTTTTTGACTACATTGCAGCGTATGATGGTATACTGGATGACAGAATGTAAGGTTACTGTATAGATGGGAAATAATTCTGGGGGCCTGTGGATCTGAGTTGCATATACCCTCATATAGGCATAAGCTATCTAGAGAAGGAGTATGTATGATTGAATAAAGTGGGCAATTTGAAGGTACCTAAAACACTCAGGAAATACAAGACTGAGGAATAATCATCAGCATTCAGACTTTACAAAGAATGCAACAAGAAATGTAAGGGTGCAATTAGGGCAGCTAAAATAGAACACGAAAGACACATAGCGGAGGAGAGCAAAAAAAAAAATCCCAAGAAATGATTTAAGTATATAAACAGTAACAGATGGAAGACAGACCTTTTTGGCCCCTTAAAGAACGATGAAGGGAATCTGGTTACTAAGGATGGAAAGATGGCAAAGATATTGAATTTATTCTTCCCCTCAGTCTTCACAAGGGAATCGGGGTCTTCAGTAACCAAAACTGCAGTGTTTATTCTCATGACACATCTCAAGAAGCCCCCTTGTGGCTAACAGAGGACAGAATTAGAAATAGACTTGGAAAACTTGACATTAGTCACACGGACCAGATGGCTTGCCCCCAATGGTCCTTAGGGAACTCAGTCAAGTAATTGCCAGACCATTGTTGCTAATTTTTACTGGTATGGTACCAGCTGATTGGAGAAAATCCAACCTAGCACCAATAATTAAAAAAGGGCCAAAATACATCCCTAGGAATTACAGATCAGTTAGCCTAACATCAATTGTATTGGAGGATGGGGTAAACATGTCAATCTCTGCATGTGCACATGATACTAAGCAGCACGGCAATAACTTCTCTGCAGGATGTGGAAACCTTGCAAGAAGATCTGAACAAATTAATGGGGTGAACAACTACATGGCAAATGAGGTTTAATGTGGAAAAATGTAAAATAATGCATTTGGGTGGCAAAAATATGAATGCAATCTACTCACTTGGGGAGGGGGGGGGACCAAGGATGGAAAAGGACCTGGGGATCCTAATAGATGACATGCAATGCCAAGCTGCTGTTAACAAAGCAAACAGAATATTGGCAAGTATTAAAAAGGGGATTAACTCAAGAGATAAAGCAATAAATCTCTACAAGACTCTGGTCCGGCCTCACCTGGAGTATGCTGTCCAGTTCTGGGAACCAGTCCTCAGGAAGGATGTACAGAAAATGGAGCAAGTACAGAGAAGGTCAACAAAGCTAATAAATAGACTGGAGGATATTAGTTATGAAGAAAGGATACGAGCACTGAACTTATTCTCTCTGGAGAAGAGACGCTTGAGAGGGGATATGATTTCAATTTAAATTTCAATAGGGATAAAACTTTTCAGCGGAAAGGAGTTTAATAAGACAGGTGGCCACTCATTAAAATTAAAGAAAAGAGATTTAACCTTAAACTGCTTAGAGGGTTCTTTACTGTAAGCCCTTGTACACACGGTCGGAGAATCTGTTGGAATGAGTCTTATCGGACCGTGTCGTCAGATAATCCGACTGTGTGTGGTATGCATCGGACTGATTCCGTCCGAATCTCTGTCCGACCCAATTTTCCAACATGTTGGAAAGATTTCCCGACCAACTGGGCCGGACGGACCTAATCCGATCATGTGTAGAGCATTTTCATCGGACCAAGTGCCACGCATGCTCAGATCAAATTCCTACATCAAAGCTATTGGCTAGGCTACTAGCCTGAATGTAGTCCCATCGTAACGAAATTACGTCATCACGTTATGAAAGATCGGATTTTTCGCCAACTTGGCCCGACCATGTGTATGCAACAGTTTCGGACACAATCCGTCGGACTAAATCCGACGGGCAAAATCCGACGGATTTGGTTGGCAAAATCTCCGACCGTGTGTACAGGGGCTGAGACTGGTGGATGAAAGCACAAGCACTTTGGATTTTTGCACCGTTGATTTATTGATTTTTTTTAATTTGCTTCAATCAGTCACAGATACTATATATGAACTTTCAGCAATATATGATTACCATTTTTAGCTACACTTTTATCATTATTGATGGTTTTTGATTTAAAGGGCAGCACGGTTTATTGATTATTAGCACTGATTTGCAGCACTGATAGGCAGCACTAATGGGGCTGTACTGATAATCAGGGCACTTGATTATTAGTGCAGATGTTCACACTAGCCGGCTACTTACTGGTGTTACGTCATCACGTTCTGAAAGATCGGATTTTTCGCCAACTTGGCCCGACCGTGTGTATGCAACAGTTTCGGATATAATCCGTCAGACTAAATCCGACGGACAAAATCCGACAGATTTGGTTGGCAGAATCTCCGACCGTGTGTACAGGGGCTAAGAGCGCCAAGGATGTGTAATTCACTTCCACAGGCGGTGGTTTCAGCCAGGAGCATCAATAGTTTCAAAAACCTATTAGATAAGCACCTGAACGACAACATACAGGGATATACAATGTTATACTGACATATGATCACACACATAGGTTGGACTTGTATCTTTTTTCAACCTACTATGTAACTCCCTGGGTGGTAGTTGAGCTTGTTCTTGTAATGCAGGGGATGTTTTCAGGGTACTGCTGGTGACGAGATCATATATTTACACACACGACTCAAACCCGCTGAAGACCAGGCTTGGAACGAGGTTGGGTCACTAAAAGCAGGATAGAAGTTTAGGTGGTTAATAAAAGAAAGTAGGTGGGGTATGTGGAGACATTATGTTAACGGGCCCTGTAATTTATCCCAAAGATGGAGGGAGTGCTGGGTCACAGGATTGGTTATGGAGCCTCGGTCAGACCTGGACACCCATAACAAATTACTTACAGTAAAGGGGTATAGATCAATTGCTTCTAAGCCTACCCAAAGTGGTACTTCGACCCTGGAGTGAAAAAGTGTGAGCTTGGCAGCATAGTAATAATATAGAGACCCCAAGGCCACCAGCGAGCCTACTGTGCAGCATTACAGATCGTGGTTCCCTAGGTTTCGTAGGGCCCCAGATATATTCTTTTCTCTTTCATTCATTGACTGACACAGCTCCTTCAAATCTTGACCTTAGGGTTATCTTGCCACCTTCAAGAGAGGACTAGGCAAAACATGTAGAAACAGCAAGACTGCACAGCACCTCCCAGGGGGCGGTCCCACTGGCTCTGCTTCCTGAAGCTCAGTTTTTTTCTGCCTAGTGTAGAAGGACCTGGCTCCCTGAGGGGACCATTAGTCTTGGGAATTTTTTCTGCAATTTTGATCCTGTGATCTACAATCAACAGCCGGGCTGGGTGACAGGTTGGATAATATAGATCCCTGTAATCTCCCTAGCCTGGCCATCGAGCTTGAGCAGACTAGCTATGCGCTGGGTCAGCCATGACATGCCCCTTCTGGTCCAGGGGTGGCCAGTGGGCTATATGCTCTGGGGCACACATATGACCGGGCAACAGCCAGCCCGTACTGCTCGGGTGATGGGTCTGTGGTGGAATACGTCCAGCAGTCTCGACAGGAGGGGTAAGTACGGTTCCCCCTGTCTCAGCAGGATGGAGAAGCTGGGCATTCCCTGGGAGGTCAACTAGGGGGTCTCTCAATCTTTCTTTCCTCTCTCCCTGTCCCTCATCCCCCTGCTGGAGCCGCTGTGTGACTAGGCATGAGGCGCGGTATATGTACCAGGCCAGGGGTCCTCCGGGCCTTGGCAGGGGGAGTTGCACTGGCTGTCAGGGTCTACTCTTTCTTTCCCTGCTTTTTTCCTGTCACAGTGAGGTATTCAGCCTGTTTGCCATGAGGGGAGGCCGCGCCCATTTTCCTGTAGCCTTATGCAGTGTATATGCTGTCAGCCATTTTCTATAAGGATCGGCGGCTATTTTCTTAATGATCTTTTGCTAGAACGGCCAGCAGCCATTTTCTTGTACCCTCAGCACAGTTTACCTCTAGTGCTGGTGTCTGTATACTTCTAGCTGGGTTTTTACTCTGAGCACTTTGTGACTTACCCAGTGAAGAGTGGACGGCGGCAGCACAGCACAGTAGTTGGTCAGGGTGGTGAATCCTGCAGGGAGCCCCTCAGTCTGCGAGCAGCTAGGAGGGTGGGATTTTGTGTACCTTGCCTTAAAGTGGGGTACCCCTTAAAAAAAAAAAATTAAAAGTCAGCAGCTGCTGGCTTTTAATAATCGGACACTTACCTGCCCCAGGGTCCAGCGATGCGGGGGAATGAAGCCCCCCCTCGTTCCCCGCTCTGCTCGCGGCACCGTCATGCATACTGTGGGCACCCGGCTGTGGCTTCACAGCCGGGAACCCACTGCGCATGCGCGAGCGGCGCAGGGCGCCGTGATACGCCGTACAGTCACCTGGGACACGTGACAGGTCCCAGGTGAATGTGCGGCGCAAGGGGAAGTGATGTCACCAGCCCGGGCAATGAAGAAGGCAGACTACGAGGGACCCCCTAGCAACCGGTATTTAGAGGTGAGTAAAAAAATTTTTTTTTGCCAATTTTTTTACATTTTTTTTAATGAATTTTAAGCAGCTTTTCATTTTTTGGTGGCAACACCACTTTAAGTCCCTGAGTTGTGGCAGGCGAGTGAGGGTCAGCATTGCGTCATAATCCGGCGCTTCTTTCCCAGACATCCCTGCTATTGCAACCTATGGACCTTTTGTCGGCGGTCCTGGAGACCTTTGTTGCCAGGGTGGAAGCGGTGTGCGGGCGGGCGGACGGGGGGGGGGTGAAAAACACTCACTGCCCCGTCTTCTAGGGAAAGCTCTGATTCAGACACGGGCCTCCGCGGTGACAGACGGCCCTTGTTCTGGCGTGTCAGAGGATGCGGACCAGGACAGTTCAGACAGGGACATCTGCAGAGGTGGCCGTCCCTTTTGGGTCCCGCACGCCTAAGGTTTTTCCATATTACTTATACATATTATTGACTTATTTTGATAAGTTCATCTACAAGGAATGGGGAAGCCCGCAACGGGCCTTTTCAGTCCCGAGAAGAATGACGATGCATTACCCCTTTGGGGAGAGCCTCCTCCGGTTGTTGACCAGTATCCAGGTTGAATAAAGTAACCATGATTCTGGTAGAAGGGACTCCTGCCTTCAAAGACCCCACTGACAGGAGGGCCGAGGCAGTGGCCCTGTCCATGTTTACGGCGGTAGGGTCAGCGTTACGACCTGTGCTGGCCATGGCGTTGCGGACGCTTACTGAATGGGCAAAGTTGTTGCATCGTGAATTGGAGAAGCAAAAGACTTCCACGGTCTGAGTAGAACTGGCAAATTAGTTGATGTATGGCCTTACGTATGTCTGTGATGCGGCCCTGGATATGGTCCTCCTGCTCTCTAGAGCATCAGTATTAGCAGTGGTGATACAGCGCCTGATTTGGCTGAAATGTTGGTCTGCAGACCGGCAATCTAAACAAGCACTGGCGGATTTGCCCTTCCAAGGTGAGAGGCTATTTGGAGCCTCGCTGGATGACAGTCCAGAAAGGGTAAGGAGCCACACCTTAGGCAAGGGCCCTCTTTTTCCACTCAAACAGCTTTTTTGCCTGCCCCGGGTCGGCAGGTAAGCGTTCCCAGTCCGACAAGGTGCCTGCTGAAGGACAAAAGCGGCCATGGTTTCGCAAGCCAAACAAGTCTGCGAGCAAAAATGTTACCACTTGAAGGTTTGCGCCTGCCCAATGCTCAGGTGGGGGGGTCACCTTCGGGAGTTTGCAGTTTGGTGGACCTCCCTACTGTCCAACCAATGGGTCTGCGAAATGGTTTCATCGGGATACAAGATAGAATTTCTTTCTTGTCCACCAGATTCTTTCCCTCCAACCTTCATCTGCTTGCGGCTCGTCGGGAAGCCCTGTACAGGACCTGCTGCTGACGCTGGAAAGGTTTCAGGGATTCTACTCCAATCTGTTTGTAGTCCTAAAGAAGGAAGGGGTACGTCCAATCCTGGACCTCAAGGCCCTCAACAGATTTGTGAAAGTGCAAAGGTTCAGGATGGAATCCGTTTGCTCCGTGGTCGCTGCACTCCATCAGGGGGACTTCCTGGCATCCTTGGATATCAAGGACACATACTTACATGTACCCATATGCCTCAGGCATCAGAGGTTTCTGCGATTTGCAGTTGGGGAAGAGCACTACCAATTTGTGGCTCTCCCTTTTGGCCTGGTCAGCTCCCCGAGTCTTCACCAAGGGGTTAGCCCCAATTCTGGCGCTGTTAAGACAATGTGGAATCGCAATCATGGGTTACCTAGACTACCTCCTTTTGAGAGCAGCTTCCGCCTCAGAATTAAGGGAGGATGTAGCGATCACCATACAGACTCTCCGGGAGTTTGGTTGGGTACAGAAAAATCGGTGTTGGTGCCGACTCAATGCCTGGAGTACCTGGGCTTACTGCTGGACTCCTCAGAAGCGAGAGTTTTTCTCCCTTCAGACAAGCTGCAGATTTTTCAACCTTTGGTGAAGTTGTTGGTGCACCGCAGGTGGTTGTTGCTGCACTTCTGCATGCGAGTCCTGGGCCTCATGGTAGCCACTTTCGAAGCGGTACCCTACGCTCAATTTCATACTTGAGTCTTGCAAAAAGATTGTCAAAATGGGACAAATCTCTGTTATCCCTGGATTTTCAAATTTGGGTGAGCCAGCTAGTCAGGGATTCCCTTCTCTGGTGGCTGTGGTCTCCGCCCCTTCGGTCCGGGAGATCGTTCCTTCCTCTACATTGGACGGTGATCACAAAGGACACCAGCCTGACCGTTTGGGAGGGAGTTTTGGGCTTACCAAGGGCCTTTGGACGTGGGAAGAATCCCAACTGCCGATCAATATGCTTGAGCTTCGGGCGATCAGGTGGTGCCTCTCCACATGGTCACGGAGGCTGCAGGGGTGTCCGGTCAGGATCCATTTGGACAATGCCACGGCGGTGGCGTACGTCAACCATCAAGGAGGAACAAGGAGCTCAGCTGCAGCATGGGAGGTCGCTCACATCCTACAGTGGGCAGACAGGCACGTGCCGGCCCTGTCGGCCATATACATTCCGGACGTAGAAAACTGGCAGGTGGACTACCTAAGTCGGCGGATACTGGACCAAGGGGAATGGTCGTTTCATCCAGATGTATTCCGTCTCATTTGCCTAAAGTGGGGCACACCATGTGGATCTCTTGGCCTCTTGGCTCAAATCAGAAGGTGAAGAGGTTTTTGGTCAGGACAAGAGACCCCTGGGCAGATGCGTCAGACGCATTGTTGGCTCCATGGGGGCATTATCGGCTGATTTATGCCTTCCCCCCACTAAATCTCCTGCCACGTCTGCTGTGCAGAGTGGAGGCTGAGGGGATTCCAGTAATTCTGATTGCACCAGATTGGCATCGACGTTCTTGTTACGCCAACCTAGTATGACTGGTGGCAGATGTTCCTTGGCAGCTGCTGGTGCGAGAGGACCTTCTATCGCAAGTTCTGATACTTCATCTGATCAGGGTTTCTGAGTTGGCGGCCTTGTCATGCAAGTCTCCCTATTTGGTCCTCCACAATGATAAGGCAGTGCTACGTCCGCAACCCTTTTCTTCCAAAGGTGGTTTCAGCCTTTCATCTAAATGAGGACATTGTGTTACCATCCCTATGTCCTAAGCCCACAAATCCAAAAGAAGTTGCTTAACATTCCCTGGACATGGTCCGACTCTACGGGTGTATCTGTCGGCTACGGCTCCTTTCCGGAGGTCAGACTCTGTCTCAGTGGCTGGTCTGGTGGTCTCGTCGACCACCATCTCTCGGTGGATCAGACAGATCATGGTTCAGGCCTATGCCTTAAAAAGGGTGAGTGCCCCCTTTTCCTGTCATGGCTCATTCCACCAAGGCAATCGGAACCTCCTGGGCTTTCCAACATCAAGTGTCTGTTTCGCAGGTGTGTAAGGCGGCAACTTGGTCGCCTGTTCACACTTTCACTAAATTCTAGAAAGTTGACGTAAGCGCATCTTTGGATGCTTGCTTTTGCAGGCGGCGGTGTAAGGTTGTAATTAACACTTTAAGTTACAAGTTTGTCATGAACGCATCTTTAGATGCATAAGTTGGCCGCAGCTTTTGATGGCAGCCTTTTAAGGTGGCAACTTCATTGTTTGAGGAGTTCCTCTTGTGTGGGTGAAGTTATTTCTTGCTGTTTCCACTCCTCGTTTTTTTGACACAGTTTGGGTACATCCCTAAGGTCAAGATTCAAAGGAGCTGTGTCCACCAATGAATGAAAGAGAAAATGTGATTTTTGTACTCACCGTAAAATACTTTTCTCTTAAGTTCATTGACGGACACAGCACCCACCCCTCCCATTTATGCTTGTACTGCTTTTTGACGAACTGAGCTGCAGGAAGCAGAGTGAGGGGTTATAGCCAGTGGGACTGCCCCCTGGGCGGTGCTGTTCAGTCTTGCTGTTTTTACATGTTCTGCCTAGTCCTCTCCTGAAGGTGGCGAGATAACCCTAAGGTCAAGATTTAAAGGAGCTGTGTCTGTCAATGAACTTCAGAGAAAAGTATTTTACGGTGAGTACAAAAATCCCATTTTTTTCAACCTCACCTACTATGAAACTCCCTGGGTGGTACTTGAGCTTGTTCTTTTAATGCAGGGAATGTTTTAAGGGTACTGCTGGTGACGAGATCATATATACGACTCAAACCCGCCACCAGCGAGGGTGGGGCCCCAGATATATTTATATACGTGACCTTGTATGGCTCAGAAAAACGAAGAGGGAATTGCAGCTGGTAGGACTTACAGTTACAGTAGTTTAGGCAATAGGGTCATCTTCATAGCCCCCACACGTCCAACCCAGGATATGCATAGTGGGTGCCAAGCAGCAAACAGGGAAGATAAGCAAGACAACATAGGAAGCTAATTCGCCTGGTAAAGATGGGAAGGGTTACTGGTTAGTTTTATCCCTAAATATGGGATAGTTGTTGTAGACCATAAAAAAAGGAAATATTCTCTGTAGGTGGGCAAGTTCAGATTGTAAGAGGGACACGTTGAGGGCCCTGGATTTAGACCGATTAACTTCCAGCCTGGACACCAATGCAAATGTATCCAGTATATGAAAGGGATATACAATGTAATACTGACATATAATCACACACATAGGTTGGACTTGATGGGCTTGTGTCTTTTTTTCAACCTCACCTACTAAGTAACTCCCTGGGTGGTAGTTGAGCTTGTTCTTGTAATGCAGGGAATGTTTTCAGGGTACTGCTGGCGACGAGATCATATATACAATTCAAACCCACCACCAGCGAGCCTACTATGCAGCAGTACAGTTTGTGGTACCCTAGGTCTCTAAATTTAGACGGATTAACTTCCAGCCCAGACACCAATGCAAATGTATCTAGTATATGAAAGAGATTTGGGAGAGTTGTTTGAGGGGAGGTGATAAATAGTAAGGCATCATCGGCGAACAAGCATAATGAGTCGTGGGAGCAACTTCCTGACTCAATGTCAGGATTCATTCTGAATAGGCTTGCCAAGGTTTCTATTACAAGATCAAAAAGTAGGGGAGAGAGCGGGCATTCCTGTCTGGTTCCTTGCCCAATAGGTAAACACTCTTAACGAAACCCAGAATTACTTGACATATGCCTGTGGTTGATTGTATAGGGAGGCTATCCACTGTAATAAATTAGTACCAAAGCCCAAGTTACCAAGTGACTATGACTAGACTTGTTAGTTTAACTTTTATAGCTGGGAAGATACTGGAGAGTTCAAGAAAAGACCACATAGATGAGTTCTTGCTGTAAAAAAATATTTTAAGCAACAGACAGCATGGCTTCACGAAAGACAGAAGTTGTCAAACAAACATGAATTCTTTTTATGAAGAGGTAAGTAAAACTTTGGACAGAGGTGTGGCCTTGGAGGTGGTATACTTGGATTTTGCAAAAGTGTTTGACACAGTTCCCCACACATAGCTAATGTGTAAGGTAAAGTCTACAGGCTATATCAGTTTGTAAATGGATAGAAAACTGGCTAAAAGACAGAATTCAGAGAGTAGTGGTTAATGATTCTTACTCTGAATGGTCAAAACAGGATGCTCCATAGACTCTCAGTTGGCGGGCAATTTGGGTATGGGTAGATCCTGAAATAAGGATTCAGCCTGGCTTAAGGGGAATGAAGCCTTGACCTCATATAGGTGTTCCAGCCTCCTACAAAATTCAGAGTAACTTAACAGGGTTACTAGAATGGACATCTTTAGCAAACCTGCTCCGGGTTGACAAAGCTGCACAGAAAAGGGTTGTGTAAATTGTGTGGCTGGACCTACGTATAGCCTTGTCCGCTGCCTCAGCCAGAAGCAGGTGCAATTCAGCCTTCAATTTCTCTATTCATTTCAGTATTAGGGGAAGATTGAAATTGAAGGAAGTGGCTATCTCTAGTTGTTGCAGCTTACGTTTTTTGTCTCGATGAAGGTGCATGGAGACCGAGATACAGGTACCACGGATAACGTGTTTATGTGCTTCTGATAAAAGAATTGGTGAAAAATCCGGTGTGGTGTTGTGCGAGAGGGATTCTTTGAGGGCGAGCTGTATATCAAAGCAGTAGGATTTATTAGATGTGCATCATTTATACACCAGGTCTGGTCTCTGGATTTGGGGATTAGGGATAGAAGACAGAAGCGATAACTGCACATTGGTCAGATCATGGGATAGGATGGATATGGGAGCTTAGCAACATCGGCAAAGATGCCACTGGGATAAAAATATGGTCTATCCTGGAGATGGACTTGTGTGAGTAGGAGTAAAATATGTGTAAAATGTGATTACATTCTCTCCAGGAGTTAAGCAGAGAAACTTGTTGGAGCTGTTTGCGAAACTGTAAGGTGGGGGAATGTGACTCCGGAGCATATGGAGATTTATCTAGGTGTGGGTGGAGCACTAGATTGGAGTCGCCACAAAAGTCCATTTAAAATTAGCTCTTAGGTGGGAGAAGAAAGGGATGGGATTATCATTGGGGGCATAATATGACACAAATGTTGTTTTACCATCCTGTAGAAGACCTACTAGGATGATATAGCTTCCCTCAGGTTCTTTGATCTCAGCAAGGCAGTGAATGGTAGAGTGTGGTGGAAACCCAGCAATACACCCTTGCACTTAGTTGTCACAGAGGCAGTGAAAACCTGAGGGTAATGGGAGCTGAAGAGAGTTCACAGAGGGGTCTAAGCCATTAACACCGGGGTGTATGGAACCTGGTATAGGTAGACAGGGACAAGGCTCTTCACGGAAATACAACCAGAGATAGTTCATTGAATAACAGAGAATGGCACAGTTCGCTCAGCCTGGCGTAAATGCTAGGGAATCTCTGAAGTCGGTGGCAGGTACACGTGATTGAGTTCCTTTCCGAATGGAGCATGGACCTGGTTGTGTGCGTTTCAGAGTGGTGGTATAGGGGTAAGCAGCTGATCGCACGGTGCCACATGCGCCAATTCCAGAATTAAAAAAAGGTGATTAAAAAGTGGCATAATAATTGTCCATGTACAAGTCCCAAACAATCTTACTGCTGCTCCCATGTCACCTGGGCAGTTGGGGGGCTCCACAGTGCTGTCTTTTCCTTCATAAACCATAAAACTATATGTATAGCCTGTTGCCCTGTCACAGAGCTTATACAACTTGACCCCATATCTGACACACTTACTGGGGAGATACTGTTTTAAAGACAGGCATCCATAAAACTTAATCAGGGACTCATCAACACAGACAACTTGATCGGGAATTAATTAGACTGCAAACTGTTGGTTGAAGTGGTTAACAAGGGGCCGAATTTTGTGGAGCCGATCATATCTAGGGTCACCCCGAGGACGGCAGAGTTCATTATCATTGAAATGCATGACCGCGCAATTGTCATTCAAAGAGTGACAGCGCTAAAAGCTGAAAATTGGTCTGGGCAGGAGGGGGGGGGGGGGGGGGGTATAGGTGCCCAGTAAACAAGTGGTTAAACACATCCTCCTACATATGTTGTACCTGTTTATCTGCAGTCTTCTATTTTCTACATCCCTTCAAAGTCCAGAATTTATAAAGCTTCTCTGTGAGTTCAGAAAAAAAGGGAGAGCTCAAATTGCACTCTGTAGAGTTCAATGAGGAGAGCTCCGAGAGCTGATGGGAAGGAAGAGACACACCCTCTTCACACAGCTCACAAGAACAGAGCTGAGGCGGTCAATCAGCTAGAGGTCCTTCCAGTTACCATTTTTCTCTTGGTGTCAGGAAAACCTGTGAAAAGTTATTAATACTGATAGCAGAGACAACGAAGCAGCAGACAGAAATTACACATAGTGCTCTTCATTGAGACACACTATAGAGGGATGTGCTTTGTTCATATTTCATTATTAAGGTTTAGGAACATTTTACACTGATCCCAAGGTTATATGATCACCGACTTGTATTAGCATGGTGCAACAAAGTGCCTGCTCAATACCTGGAATGGAGAGAAGAAGGATAGCATGTATTTCCCTCCTACTCCATTTCACAGTGAAAATCCAGGAACCCAAACAAAGCTCCCAAAGTTGGAACTTGCAATATTATAGCTGCTTTTTGGGTCCTTTAACTCCTCCACAACCAAAACTGGCAGGATAATCGATCCTGCCCCACATCCCCAGCATGAACAAGAGATGGATAGTAAGGCAGTTAATAGGTCACATATTCAGTTTCGTTTCTCAATTTCCTATAATTTCCTCAGAGATGTAATATTTGCGAGAATTGAAACAAGAAGCTTGGTATATATAGCTTGTGGTGTAGTTAGAGACATGTCTTTGTTGCTTTTTACATTTTCTTTCAATAATAATTTCAATAATAATTTCAGCTTAAGAACTGCCAAAGTAGAATAATACAGTCCTAAGGCATATTTTTGCCGTGAAGCAGACAATAGGTCACATTTTCAGTTTCGTTTCTCTGTTTCCTATGCCTGAGGTGGGAGTGATCTTTACAAGAAAATTAATATAAAAGCAGGTAAACATCACATTACTGATGGTCGACTACATTCTCTGCTATCCTTTGCCATCCTCTGAACACTTCTTGAGGCTGTGTTTGGCTGCTGATAGACTCCAGCTTTAACATACTGCCTTCAGCAGCTATGGAGAGCAAGTTTGCAGCAAATGGGTATAAAGTAGACTCTATATCAGCATAACTTAATTGTGTATTGTTGCTTAGATTGCAATGTGCACAAGTTATTATGCAGCAGCTCAGTATGGGTTGAATTAATAAAATTAACTGAATTATTATAATGCTTCACAGG